>NW_023605029.1:0-29134 GCF_014898055.3 Talpa occidentalis
ATAGTTATTATAGATACTGCTCAACTTTCTAATAATAGGTTATCGTCGAAGGTGAATTTATATTACTTGAAACTCATAGTGTCTCTTCCTAAAGAAATGGAAATAAATGTTACATTTCCCAGTCAGAACTCTGCTTAACTCAAACAGTATTTGAGCAGTAGCGCTGATGTTGTGAGACTATTGTCTGAAGCCTGGTGGTGGAGAAAAAGAGAATTTAAAGAAAAACCTTTTCCTCTGCCTAAAACTGGCCTGAAGAAAGACCTTGATAGGGAACCTGCCTTCTACTCACACCCACTTATCCTTTTCCAGCAAACTAGTCCTCCAGACTCCATACTACCCTGACCTCCCGCAAGGTCCTCCATGTCAACCTGTCTCTCCTTCAAAAGAGTCTTCACTCTGGAGCAGACTCTTCCAGCGCAACACCCACTCCCTGATGCTTCTGTTTCTCTCAGCTGCCTTTTCACTGTTAAAGGGGGTATTTAGATATCCTTTCAATTACAGAGAATAACTCTGTTTTTTAAAGGAATGAGATGAAAAAATGAAGACCCATTTGGGCATACATGGCATAATCAGGCAGAGGATGTCATAATTGGGGATTGGCTCCTTTCACAGGGTTTGACTCTGAGAAGGTTCTTGTGCACATGGTTAACTCAGCAGAGGGAGGTGGGAGTGTTGAGGAAGGCTGTGGTTCGGGGTGACGGGCGGTGTGGGGCTGCCTGCATCACAGTATACTCTACAATCAGTTATCCACCATTGTTGGGAAGGACTTTACCTGTCCTGTCCTGTACCTGTAAGTAATGAGCACCCTCTGCACTAAGAATTTTGGAGGTGGTTTGAAGTGCACCATGGGTTGTCCGTAAACTCCCTATCTGTAAAGAAGGTTGAGATATGCCTAATTTGGGCCTCTCTGGTGGCACAAAGGGTTAAGCACAGCACATGAAGCAATCCGCAGCCTCTGCAGCATGAGTTCGATCCCTGGCTGGCCAGGGAGCTACCCACATGGTGCAGCAGACCTTGCTTGTCTTGCCACTGCTCCCCTCAGCAGTGTTTTCAGTCAGTCTGCCTGTTCTGTTCCCTGCTCTGTCTCTGGTGAACCCTCTCACCCGCCACAACTCTGGCCTGTACCCCAGCTCTTGTATGCATGAATAAATCTTTAAAAAAAAGAAATATGCCTAATTGATTGGACTATTATTTCCCCAGTGACTGCAGCCTACCTGAGAACCCTCTGTTCATTGCATGTGGTGACCAGCGGAAGAATACCAGTGGGTAAGTGGATTCCAGAATTGTCCATAGAAAAAGAACATGTCACCCAGAGGGGTGTTCAATAGACTCAAATGCTTGGGACTTATTGACAGACTGGGTCAAACTCCATTTCTGCCATTGACAGCTATGTGATTTTTATTAATTAATTAATTTTCTGACATTGTTGTTCATTTTTATACAATATTTGGTTTCTCCCTCAGGTGTAGTCCCTGTAGGTCTCCCACCACGATTGCATCTGTGATTCATCACCACAGTCCCTTGTTGCTCTTCCCTCCTCTGTTTTGACGCCTCTTCCTTCTCTTCCCTACAACTGTGTGATTTTAAACAAGATTTCTTAATGTTTTTGAGTGGCTGTTCCTTTGGAAAAATGGGAAAAACACATATGCATCCTCCCCAAATTATGGTATGGATTGGGTATAAACAATAGTATAAAACAATACCCTATCAGTAAGTTCCTCAATAGCAAATGGTAGTTAATAGTATTCCTTTCATTAGTACTGTTATTACTCATGAATGTTAACTCAAAGAGTATTTTTGAGTTTTTTTATCCTTAAAATGTTTTTATAATGAGACTGGGTGGAGAGAAGTCCTCTATGGTAATTTCTGAAGAAGAGGGCCAAAAGGCCTGACTGGTATTCTAAGAGATGGCATTTCCTGTTAGAGTCAGGTACTAATACTTAATAACTGTATTAATATTATACGTATTTATTGTTTATCAAATAGTACTAATAATACCTCCTCATTAAGTACCAGGAATTAGTTTAGGTTTTAGACACCATGTTGTGAATGATAAGCAGTTCTTTTTTTTTTTTTTTTAAAGATAAGTTTATTTATGCATACAAGAACTGCGGTACAGGCCAGAGGTGTGGGGGCTGAGGGGAGTTACCAGAGACAGAGTGGGGAACAGAACAGGCAGACTGACTGAAATACACTGCTGAGGGGAGCACTGGGCGAGACAGGAGAGGTCTGCAGCACCATGTGGGTAGCTCCCGGCCAGGAATTGAACTCGTGCTGCAGAGGCTGCAGACAGCTTCATAGTGCTGTGCTTAACCTCTTGCACCCCCAGGGAGGCCCAACAAGTAGTTCTTGCTCTGGTTGGGTGTACTGCCTGGCTGGTGGATTCGTAAACCCTGTTAGGTGTTAAGAAGGGAACATGCCAGGTGTTCTGGGGATGGGTGAGGATTCTAAGCCAGTCACTGGAGAGCTTGGTGTGAAGAAGTGATGTTTCAATGGAAATATTTAAGCCCGAACTTGAGTTGGATACTCAAAGAGGGCTTGCAATGAAATGTTCTAAGGCAGAAAGGGTTCACAATTAAGACTTCACTGGCTAATTTATTTAAATTAAGTAAATTTTTAAAATTGATTTGATTGACTTTAGATTACACTGGTAATCTCTTGGTCATCAAACCCCTGCTCTCACTGGTGTCGTAATGGGCCCTCCATTTTTTTCTGTTGTGTGGCTATCTGGATCCTTCAGGTTTCAGAGGTTGCTAAAAACATAGGAACTTGAAATATATTTTGAGTGTATAACTAACTCTAACATGTGTCTAAAGATAAATCAGTATACCTGCTTACCAGTTTCTCTACCCACTATAGACCTAATTCTTGCCTGTTTTTGTGAAATTTTGAAATACCTTTAATTTGAGGCAGGGTTGGGTGAGGAGAAACAAGGAGAAAGGAAGCACATTGTGTTCTGGTGGTGAAATATGGGTGATTTGAGGTGGGTACACCATGGTGGTGATCCTTGATGGGGGTATCCTGAGTTTACCGCAATTAAAAACAAATAATTCAAAAAGGAACACTTTACATTTTTTTGTCATTTGGAAGTAATATAAAGCTTCTGCTCTATAGAACTTTGAGGCTATAGGAAATACTTTACATCAGGACAAGCCATAAGCCTTGGAAATGCATTTACTGAAAGATTTTGTGGACTCTCCTTTGAAGGTTTTTCTAAAAGTTTATTTTTTTGTGTTTCTGTTCCTTCAGCTTTCAGATGTGAAAATTCTAATGGTCATTTAACCCATGATTAACTTCTTCAACTCAGTTATTCAGGGCATTTGCTGTTTTCTCAGTCACAACCATTTTGCTCCTCTCTCTCTTCAGCAGCTCAAAAGTACAGACGAATTATTTTCATAGAAATTTGACTACATCTCTCACTAAAGATATTGGAAGAAATATAAACCATACCAGAGAGGAGTGTTCTTTAGCATGGATCCTTGGACCTCGGTAAGAAGTTCTGCTTTTGAATAAAGAAAGAGGACAAGTTACTTCTTGTGATCTCATTGTTGCGTAGACTCGCTGGTTAATTCACCATTCCCTGAAAGTCACCTGGCATTTGACAGGCTGGCAGATATCCTAGGCCTCCAAATCTGGTTTGCTTCAGAGACTTCCTGAGATATTCAGCAAATCTGATAGAGTTCAGGGTGACCCTGGGCACCCAGGCCAGGGCTGCTGTGTCCTCAGTGCAAAGTGTATGAGCAATATTATGGACTCACTATCTAGCTCTATGCTAAGGGACATAATTGTATATGAAATTCATTCTTTGTGTGTATGTGTGTGTGTGTGTGTGTGTGTGTGTGTAGAAGAATTGGGGTGTAGGCCAGGGTGTGGGGGTGAGAGGATTCATCGGAGACAGAGTGGGGAGAACAGGCGGATCTACTGAAATACACTCCTGAGGGGAGCAGCGGGTGAGTCAGGAGAGGTCTGCTGCACCATCTGTGCCAAAGCTCCCTGGCCGGGGATCATACTCACGCCATAGCAGTGACAGCACTGAGATTTAACCCCTAGGCCACCAGGGAGGCCCCTGGAATTCATTCTTGATGTCATTTAAGTGTCAGATATTGTGCTGGGGCTTGGGAGGAAGGGATATAACATGAAAATAGGTTCAGACTTTGAACATTTCAGTTTGGTAAGAATGATAAATACAGAAATAACCATTTATGAGTATAATGCAACAAATAACATGGGCGGTGTTTTGCTAGCAGGGCTATAATTGTGATCTTGGAGGGCATCAGAGGAATCTTCATGGAGAATGTGGCATTTGAGCTGGTATACTGAATAGCTGATATTATTTCATCCGTGAGTGTGTTTTTCTGCTAGTGAACTGGGAAAGTCTCAGGATGTTTGGAAATATGGGTAGTCTTATTTGCCTAGAACAGGAGACAAGAGATAGAAGAGACTAAAAGAGAGTTGGAAAGTAGGAGTGGGGATTCCTGATATCAGGACAAAGATTTAATGTCCTGGGGAATAGGTGTTCCTAGGAGCTGGGCCATGGCTTTGTGGAAAACCTGCTTCAGGAGTGTGCACCCAAAACAGTCACAGGGAAGGGCCCCTTTTGAGCACTAGACTCTACATTTTCATTTTTCACTTAGCTCCACAAATGATGTTGCCAGCTCTGGACCTGGGAACTTTCTATCAAATCATAACATTTTACCTTGCAGTTACTGGGATCAAATGTGCATCAGAATAAGCTGCATAAGAGAAGCACTTTCTACTTTATGGCCTGTCATGGTGGTGGCTAAGACACAGTAGGAGCTGAGTAAATAATTCTGGATGAATGAGTAAGAACTGGAATGAGGATAGACGATCAGTGTAAAACCTGCAAGAGGCTGTCTGATCCCTTCCCCAGTGACCCTTAGTACCTGCGCTTCTCCTCCAGAGTCTGAGCTGGCCAGGGCTTCCCCAATGCTTCTGAGCACATCCTGCTGTGTTCTGGGGCTTGCCTGGGAATTCTTGTCTGGTCTCATGTCACCTTTGGGTGGATTTAAAATCATGTCTCCTGAACGTACATGGATGTAGTGTCAGGTCAGGTTGTCCAGGGCAGCTCTGGTGTGCAGTAACCACGTTGAGCCATGTTGAGAGTCTTGCTGTCCCTACAGTTCTCTTTCTTATAGCTCCCAGCACAGTGCACAGGATGTCTTGGGTCTCAAAGCAAATGCAGCAACATCTCAATTTGGGTTTGGAGGGTATTTTGGCCTCCTGGTACAAGATAGTGCCTGTACAGATTTGATTTATAACGATGCATTGAAACTCACATGTGCAAGATTCATGCTGGCTAGTTGGTTCCGGTTAAGTCCCAGCTGACTCTTCCATGTTGCCCTGCCTCTCCCCCAGCCCCCCCCGCCAGAGTTATAACTTCCATCCCTTAGCATACCTAACTGCCTATTCTAAGGGATCTTCCTTGCTGACGAGAATGAATGTTTTACCTTCTAGGACTTGTAAAAACTTGTTTCCTTTATGAAATGGTTTTGATGGGAACTGGTAGCTTTGTTGATGATGCATCTGTCTTCATCTGCCTGTGTGATTTTTCTATTTCAGCATTCCCTATCATTTATGTACCGGACTGTGGAAAGGAACCTACGGAAAATGTTTGCAGAGGACTCTTGGCAGTCCCTGAAGCACATTTCCAGCCCCTCAGCATCTTATTTCTTGACACTGCCCTATGCAAACTTGGTTGGTAGGTGTAAGTTTACCTATTCTTGAACACTTTCATCAGTTTAATTTCATTCATTCAGTCATACAACAAATGTTTAAAATTGTGACTGTTAGTACCTTACTTTTTAATCAATTCATTAATAATTTAATTCATTCATTTATATAGCAATATAATTTTTTTTTAAGATTCATTTTTTATGCCTTCAAGAACTAGGGTACAGGTCAGAGAGCAGGGGTTGAGAGGACTCACCAGAGACAGAACAGGAACAGAACAGGCAGACTGACTGAAATATACTGCTGAGGGGAGCAGCGGGTGAGACAGGAGAGTCTGCTGTGCCATGTGGGTTGCTCCCTGGCTGGCTGGGGATCGAACTCGTGCTGCAGAGGCTGTGGATTGCTTCATTGTGCGGTGCTTAACCCCTTGCGCCACTAGGGAGGCCCTATAGCACTATAAATGAACAATAACATTAAGTTATTTTTAAGATAAAAACTATCTTCTTATAATTGGTCAAAAAATGTTTAAATATGAGGAACTGCTTTGCTAAATAATCACATCAATAAAGTATTATAGAATCTTTGTAATGGTTTCATGGAGATATATTGTTACAGATTATCTGGAATTTAATGATTTAGAGGGATAATAGGAGAAAATTATTATGGTGACTAGAATATGGTAACTTCATATGGCAAAAGCCTATGATACCCAATAATTTATAGGAGAATTATTTGGGATTCCTCTGGTTTAAAAAAAAATTGACCAAAATCAGATTCCTTGGAGATTGTCTCTGTAAGATCTTGATTTCAGTTCCTCTGCATAAACACCCAGAAGTAGAATTGGTGAATCATGTGGTAGCTCCATTTCTAATTTAGAAGAACCTCCATTCTGTTTTCAAAATGACCAAACCAATTTACATTCCTACCCACAGTACCTCAGTTTCGATTTTCCTGAACATCTTTGTCAGGATGTTTGTTATCTTTGTTATCTTTTGGTTTTTTTACATAGCAACATCTTAACAAGCATGAGATAAAATCTCATTGTTGTTTTGATTTGCATTTCCCTGATGATTAAGCTATTGAATGTCTTTTCATCTACCAACAATATCTATATCTATATATCTATATCTATCTATCTATCTATCTATCTATCTATCTATCTATCTATCTATCTATCGATACAACATGTACCTACATGTACCTATATGTTTTCTTTTTTTTTTTTTTTTTTTTAAATATTAAATTTTATTTTTATATTCCCCCATACAATTGCAAACGCCCCATTCTGACCCCAATCCTTCCCTCCCGCCCCCCACCCCCAAAAAGTGTCTCTGGTTCATAGTTTTTTGTTGATTTTGATTTTCACTTTCTTATATTCATTTTCCTGGTCCCTTATTTAAGTTTTCTAGATTCCTGCTATGAGTGAGACCATCCGGTATTTTTCTTTTTCTTTTTGGCTTATTTCGCTGAGCATGATCCCTTCCAGTGCCATCCATGTTGCTGCAAATTGCATGTGTTTATCTTTTTTGAATGCTGAGTAATATTCCATGGTATATATGTACCACATCTTCTTGATCCAGTCATCTATTTTTGGGCATTTGGGTTGTTTCCAAAGCTTAGCTATTGTAAACAGTACTGCTATAAACATAGGAGTGCAGGTGCTCTTTGGAATTGATGTTTCTGTGTCCTTTGGGTAAATACCTAGGAGTGGAATTGCTGGATCATATGGAAGCTCTATGTTTAGTAGGTCCAGAAATCTCCACACAGCTCTCCATAGTGGTTGGACCAGTTTGCACTCCCACCAACAGTGCACAAGAGTTCCTTTTTCTCCACATCCTCGCCAACATTTGTTGTTGCTAGTTTTTTTAATATGTGCCATTCTCACTGGTGTGAGATGGTATCTCATGGTAGTTTTGATTTGCATTTCCCTGATGACAAGTGATGTTGAACATTTTTTCATATGTCTGTTGGCCATTTGCATTTCCTCTTCAGAGAAGTTTCTTTTTAGCTCTTCTGCCCATTTTTTGACTGGATTATTTTCTTTGTTGTTGCTGAGTCTCATCAGCTCTTTGCAGATTTTTGTGATCAGTCCTTTATCATTAGTGTTGGGTGCAAAAATGTTCTCCCAGTTGGTGGGGTTTCTCTTTGTTTTGTTATTGTCTCTTTTGCTGTGCAGAAGCTCTTTAATTTGATGTAGTCCCAGCTGTTTATCTTTCTCTTCACTATCACTGCTTTGGGTGATGTGTCTGTAAAGATGTCTTTGATGTGCAAATCCCGTAGTGTTTCGCCTGTATTTCCTTCTATGTATTTTATGGTTTCAGGTCTTATGTCTAGTTCTTTAATCCATTTTGAGTTGATTTTTGTGTATGGTGTGAGGTAGTGGTCAAGCTTCATTCTTTTGCATGTAGCGACCCAGTTTTCCCAGCACCATTTATTGAACAAACTTTCTTTGCTCCAATGCATAGTCTTTGCTCCTTTGTCAAAGATTAGTTGACCATAAATCTGTGGGTTTATTTCTGGATTTTCTATTCGATTCCATTGGTCTGTATGTCTGTTCTTGTTCCAATACCATGCAGTTTTGATGATTATGGCTTTGTAGTATAGTTTGAAGTCTGGGAGTGTGATGCCTCCATTTCCTTCTTTTTTTTTCAGTAGAGCTTTGGCTATTCGGGGTTTTTGGTGATTCCATATGAATTTCATCAATAATTGTTCTATTTCTTTGAAGAATGCCATTGAGATTTTGATTGGAATAGCATTGAATCTGTATATTGCTTTTGGTAGGATGGCCATTTTAATAATGTTTATTCTTCCAATCCATGAGCAGGGGATGTCTTTCCATTTCTTTGTGTCTTCTTCTATTTCTTTTAACAGTGTTTTATAGTTTTCTTTGTATAGGTCCTTTACCTCTTTTGTTAGATTTATTCCCAAATATTTGATTTTTTTTGTTTTGATAATAAAAGGGGTGGTTTTTTTGATTTCTTCTTCTTCAGATTTATTGTTTGTGTATAGGAAGGCTACTGACTTTTGCGTGTTGATTTTGTATCCTGCCACTTTACTGAATTGATTGATGAGTTGAATTAGTTTTTCTGTGGAGATTTTGGGGTTCTCTATGTATATTATCATATCATCTGCAAATAGTGATAGTTTGACTTCTTCTTTTCCTATTTGGATTCCTTGGATGTCTTTCTCTTGTCTTATTGCTCTGGCTAGGACTTCCAGTATTATATTGAAAAGCAGTGGTGAGAGTGGACATCCTTGTCTTGTTCCAGATCTTAATGGAATTGCTTTCAGCTTTTCACCATTGAGAATGATACTGGCTGTTGGCTTCTCATAGATGGCCTTTATGATGTTGAGGTATGTTCCTTGTATCCCAAGAATTTCAAGGGCTTTTATCATGAATGGGTGTTGCACTTTGTCGAAAGCTTTCTCAGCATCTATTGATATTATCATATGGTTTTTATATTTCTTTTTGTTGATGTGTTGGATAACGTTGATTGATTTCGGATGTTAAACCATCCTTGTGCCCCTGGAATGAATCCAACTTGGTCGTGGTGAATTATCTTATGGATACATTGTTGGATTCTGATAGCTAAAATTTTATTGAGGATTTTTGCATCAGTGTTCATTAGGGAGATTGGCCTATAGTTTTCCTTTTTTGTGTTGTCCTTATTCGGTTTTGGTATTAGTGTAATATTGGCTTCATAGAACGTGTTTGGTATTGTCCCTTCCTTCTCAATTTTTTGGAAGAGTTTGTGAAGGATAGGCACTAATTCGTCTCTGAATCTTTGGTAGAATTCATTTGTAAATCCATCAGGTCCTGGGCTTTTGTTTTTGGGGAGGTTTTTAATTACCATTTCAATTTCGCTGCTTGTAATTGGTCTGTTTAGGTGTTCTATTTCTTCTTTATCTAGCTTTGGGTGATTGTAGAGTTGTAGGAATTTGTCCATCTCCTCTAGATTGTTGAACTTGTTTCCATATAACTGTTCATAGTAGTTACTGATTATTCTTTTGATTTCTGCTGTGTCCGTTGTGATTTCTCCTCTTTCATTTATGATTCTGTGTATTTGTGCTTTCTCCCTTTTTTCCTTTGTGAGCCTGGCTAGGGGTTTGTCTATTTTATTTATTTTTTCAAAGAACCAGCTCTTGGTTTCATTGATCTTTTGGATTGTTTTTTTAGTTTCAATTTCATTTATTTCTGCTTTGGTTTTTATTATTTCTTTTCTTCTACTGGTTCTGGGGTTTTTTGTTGTTCTTTTTCTAGATCTTTGAGCTTCGAGATTAGGTTGTTTCTTTGAGTTCTTTCTTGTTTTTTGATGTGAGCTTCTATTGCTATATATTTTCCTCTTATTACTGCTTTTGCTGCATCCCATACATTTAGGATATTGGTGTCCTCCTTGTCATTCAATTCAAAGAATTTTTAATTTCTTCTTTGATCTCTTCGTTAGTCCAGTGGTCTTCCAGTAGTGTGGCTTTTAATCTCCATGAGGTAGGATAGTTCCTTGCCTTCTTTTTATGATTTATTTCTAGTTTGATGCCTTCGTGGTCAGAAAAGATGGTTGGTATGATTTCAATCTTGGTGTATCTGTTGATGTTTGTCTTGTGCCCCAGTATGTGATCGATCCTGGAGAATGATCCGTGTGCACTTGAGAAAAATGTGTACTCCGTTTTTTTGGGGTTTAGTGTTCTATAGATGTCTGTTAAGCCCAAATGCTCTAGGTCCTTATTTAGAGCTTTAGTTTCTTTACTTATTTTTTGTCTTGTTGATCTATCCATTGTTGATAGTGGTGTGTTGAAGTCTCCCACTACATATGTGTTTTCTCTGATGTCTGTTTTCAGAGAGGACAACAGTTGTCTGATATATTTTGGTGCTCTTTCGTTTGGTGAGTATATGTTAATGAGTGTTATTTCTTCTTGAAGTATTGTCCCCTTAATCATAATGTAGTGACCATTGGGGTCTCTTTTTATTTTTTTGAGTTTGAAGTCTGTTTTATCTGATATAAGTATAGCTGTTCCTGCTTTCTTTTTTGGCCCATTTGCTTGTAGGATTGTTTTCCATCCTTTGACTTTGAGCCTATTTTTATCTTTTGTAGCTAAATGTGTTTCCTGGAGACAGCAAAAGGTTGGGTTTTGTTTCTTAATCCAGGCTGCAACTCTGTGTCTTTTTATTGAAGAGTTTAGTCCATTTACATTTAGAGTTAATATTGATATGTTAGCATCTGTATTTGCCATTATGTTTGTCTTTCCTTTGATTTTATTTATTTATTCTTTTAATAACTTTTTTTTTTTTTTTGGTCTTCTTTCGTTGTTATTCGTCCCTCTGAGGTTCTGGCTTTAGGATTCCTTGTAGTATTTTTTGGAGTGGGGGTTAGTCGCAATGAAATTCCGGAGTTTCTCTTTGTCTGGGAAGGTCCATATTCTTTCTTCATGGAGGAAAGAGAGCTTTGCGGGATAGAGTATTCTTGGTTGGCATCTGTTTTCTTGGAGTCTGTTGACTATGTCCCTCCACTCTCTCCTTGCCCGTAGTGTTTCTTCAGAGAAGTCTGATGTCAGCCTGATTGGTTTTCCTTTGAATGTTATCTGTTTCTTCCCTCTTGTCAGCTTCATTATTTTTTCCTTGTCCTGGATTCTTGGGAGCTTTACTATTATGTGTCTTGCTGTATTTTTCCTTTCGTCGTGGAAGTTTGGTGTTCTTCTTGCTTTTTGTATATCAATTTTCAGCTCCTTCTTCTCATTTGGGAAGTTCTCTTCAATTATATCCATGAATATTTTCTCTGTTCCTACATCTCTCTCCTCTCCTTCTGGAATTCCTATAACTCTTATATTTCCTTTCCTCATGGAGTCAGATAGTTCCCGAAGTCTTTCTTCATTCTTTTTCCTTCGTACTTCTCTTTCCTTTTCTGTTTTGGTTCTTTTTATTTCTGTGTCTTCAAGATTACTTATTCGTTCTTCCATTTCATCTATTCTGCTTTCATTGCTTTTCCCAGAGTTCTTTAGTTCCTCCATTAATTCTTTGATCTCCTGCATTTCTCTTACTTCCCTCTTTAGGGACTCAATTTCCTTCTTCTGATCTATCACTTTTTTAATCATGGCAATTTTAAATTCTCTTTCTGGAAGGCTCAGAAGTTCTTCCAAGTTGTTGTCGTTGCAATCTGGGGAGTGGTTTTCTTTTTGTGGTGTGCTTCTTTCCTGAGGAGTTGTTAGGTTGCGTGTGGTTCTTCTACTCCCTACTGTCTGTTTTCTAATTTGTCGTATGCGTTGGGATACTGTGTTGCTCGGACTGACTGACATCTTGGGTGAACTTCTCCGCTCCCCTCTGGCTCTTCCAGGAGCCATCTCTGTCTTCTGGGGGAGCTTTCTGCTGGTTTTAGGCAGTTTTTACTGAAGAAATGTCCCTGCTCTCAAATGGCGAAGCGGGATGCAGTCCCTGCGCCTCCGGTTTCAGGCACACTCTTCTGCGCCCCCGGTCTGCCCCGGACGTGGGTGCCTGCTCCCTCTGTGGGCTCAGACTGCTGGTCGGAAGGGGCCTGGCGTGGAATAACTTCCCGGCTGGCCACTGGGTCCTCCAGAAACCTTCTGCCCTTTTCAAGCAGTCTTAAGAAATGTCCTGTTTTATAGGGTGTTAGTGACTTTTTTTTTCCTGGTCGCTAGGTGGCGCCAGAGATCTCTCCTATTGGCCTTGGGGGGCTGTTTTTCGCCTCCCCCCACCCCGTGGGACAGAGAACAGAGCGGGAATGGTAGGGTACACCTCAACAGCTTTGGGGTGCTGTGTCTGCCTTGTGCCCCACCGTCGTGGAGAAACCACGCCCCGAATTTTCGTGCCCAGGGTCTCAGTTCAAAGCCCTCAGTTCCAGGACGCGGGCTGTAGCCCAGTTCAGTGGCGCGGGAAGGGCGCCTTTTGCACAGCTCCCGTGCCTGGGCGCCTGGTTCCTGCTCACTCAGGGAGGGACCTTCACCTCAGTGAGGACCTCCGCGCGTCTCCCCGCAAGCCTAGGTCGTCTCCCCGCAAGCCTAGGTCGCAGGCGCGGGGACCTGGGCAGCCGCGATTCCGGTCTGCACTTGCTTTTCAAGCGCGCCGAGCGCGCCGCTATCCGCGCCAGCTTACCGGCAGCCCGGGCTGTGTGCGCGTCTCCCGGGGTCTTTGTTCTTCTCTAATGGCGCCCGGAGCCGTTCGCTCACCGCCGCGGCGGATCCTGCAGGGTTCGCCTCAGCTCCCGTTCACGGGGTGTGGTGGCTGCAATAGTTCCTTTCCGCTCACAGTCCCGCTTGCTGAGTCGTTTGTTCTTGTTGGTCGTTTTGGTTTGTTGTTTTTCTCCTCTCTGCCGGTGGAGAGTGCCGCCTCTGTGGGCGGGGGAGGGGAGCAGGGTTCTGCGCTTCCCTCCCTTCTAGTCCTCTTTTATGTACCTATATGTTTTCTTTGGAAAACTATCTACTTAGACCCTTTGACCAGTTTTAATTGGGATTTTTTTTTTTTGCTGTTGAGTTTATGATTTCCTCATATTTTTACAATAGTAACCCCTTATCAGATATAGTTTCCAGATATTTCCTTCCATTCTATAGGTTGCCTTTGTCTTGGCAATTATAAATAATGTTGCAATGAACACGGAGGCGCACATCTCTTTTCAAGTTAGTGTTTTCATTTCTTTGGACAAATACCAAAGTGGGATTGCTGGATTATCTGGTAGTTCTATTTCTAATTTCTTGAAACATGGCGTGCTGTTTTCCATAGTGGTTACACCAACCTACATTCCCACCAACAGTGCATAAGAGTTCTTTTTTCTCTACATCCTTACCAACACTTATTTCTTCTCTTTTTGATAATAACCATTCTAACAAGTGTGAAGTAAAAATACGTTGTGGTTTTAGTTTGCATTTTCCTGTTGATTAATGATTTTCTAAGTACCTCTCATGTACTTTCTAAGCACCTTTTCATGCCATCAATATGTCTTTTTTGAAAACATCTCAGTTCCTCTGTTCATTTTAAATTAGATTGTGTTTTTCTTTTTCCCTGAGTTGTATGGGTTCTTTATATATTTTGGATATTAGCCCTGTACCAGATGAGGATGTGCAACTATTTTCTGCCATGCATGGCTTCCTTTACTGGAAAGAAGTCTTTTAGTTTATTTTTGTGCTTGTTACCTTTGCTTTTGATGTTAAGAAAACAATCTGTGCTTCCATCAGAATCGTCTATAGGTTGGAAATTCCAGTGACCCCTTTTTTGGAACTCAGGGACAGCTAGATGAAAGAGAAGCATAGGGCAAGACAAGGGGAAAGACTCTGAGTATACCTCTCCCTTTGAATCTATCTATTCACCAACCTGGAAGCTCTGAAATTGCCTTTTAAAATAATACAGCTTAAATCCAGTGCACTGCATTTCCCTGGCTAGAAATGCTTTCAGCTCCAGACAGAGATTGGGAGGTGAATACAGTTTTACTGGCCATTCATTTGTGAATCATGTCACTTCTTGGCTGCTTTCCAGAATGATCCAAAAGAAGGCCTCCTTCTAGGCTCACTGCCACTGTGGGGGCAGCAATGCAGAGGCCATCTCTGGGCTCACTACTAGTCAGTGTCCACCTCAGGAGATGAGAAAACAGCATTTTCTCCATGTTGTGTGTATCTGGACCCTTCCACCTGGTACTAAACTCTTCAGAAACTACTTTTTTTCTTTTCCTTCTACTCTGTCATTTTTTATGTGGCTGTAGGAGCTAGAATGCTGGAGACCAGACCCAGCTAGAAATTGTGTCAGGGGTCTCAGAGAGGAGAGGATGGTGTCGGCCAAGTTTTCTCTCGGAGGACTGAGGGCTGAGGGGAAGTGGAGCGAGGTAGAAGTGAGGTAGACACAGACACCCTCTCTGGTGCAAGTATCTCCTGCTGAGGGTCTCTCAGCGGGTCTTTATTTATACCTTAAGGCGAGCGGTGGGATTACATCAGCATAAGCATTGAAGCAGAGCAAAGACAATCAATACATATTTTTTCATGGTCATGTAAAGACTCCCTTGGCCTTACACCTGTAGGCCATTTTTTTGTAACCTAAGAACAATTAGTTTCCTAGGTACAGCTCATTTACTAGCATGATCAACAGCACAACATTTGGCAACATTTAAACTTTCCCAGTTACAAATGTGGGTGTAAAGTTCCTATTCTATATTCAATTACTAAAATCAATCTATTTCCTAGCACTCAAATAACTTGGATAATATATTAATTACTTCAAAGTGGTTTAAAACAATTCATCAGATCTACGTAAGTTCTACTGAAGTC
The DNA here is from genome assembly GCF_014898055.3 of Talpa occidentalis. Taxonomy (NCBI): domain Eukaryota; kingdom Metazoa; phylum Chordata; class Mammalia; order Eulipotyphla; family Talpidae; genus Talpa; species Talpa occidentalis. The sequence continues at coordinate 14,950 of NW_023605029.1, forward strand.
TAACTCTTAACTAGAAATTCTTAGCCTCCACACGGCCTGCGAATTATTGACCTCATACACCAGGAAATGTATTGTTGCTGCAAACAGGTACCCCCCATATTAGGCTATGGTTTCCAAGCAAAGGTGGTTCAGGGCAGCTTGTTCTCCATAGTTCTCAGGGCCAAAACATTTCTTTCCTAACAATACCTTAAACAATTATTTTACTTTTGTGATAGTTCATGCGTAAGAACAATAAGCCAATTGTCACCTGAGTCCGAATTAGGTTTTCACAGGCCAATTTGTAACTGACTTACTTCAGCATTAACTAAGAACAAAGAGGAGAGCATTAGCAGGCATTGCCATGGAGACTCCCTAGTTCAGATCTTCTTTGGGAAGTGCAAGAACTTCCTTCTTCTGGGAAGTACAACTTTCCCTCTTCGGGGGAGCACAGGAACTCCCCGCTTCTCGGGAGTCTCCCCCGACTCCCGGGAGACAAATTACCCCGGACCTTGTGAAGAGACAGCATGGGAGGCGCAGCCTGCCGCACTAGAATAAATAAGTGACTTTGGTTTCTCCACCCTTAACAGAGACATTTCAAGCTCTGTCTCATTTTGTTGATCTCTATAACTAGTAGATCATGGAATCACCTTTAGAAAGATCTGCTAAATATGTCAAGTATTTAATTTTTTGCCCAATGAAAGGCACCCTATATAGCTATGGTAGAAATAAAATGCTGTATTTAACTCAAGCTTGCCTTTGTTGGTCAGGTTGCAAATTAAAACGAGTTGAGCAGATTAGAAATGGACATGTGCCATGAGCTGCAGGGGGTTGGCAAAGACGACTTTTCTGGTTACCAGGTCAGCCCAGGATTTTGCTGCTGCTCTGGGCTTTCATATGTGCCAGGATGCCTTGTGCGCATGCTTTTTCAGCTACTCAGGTTATATGATCCAGAAAAGCCCAGAGCCTTAACTTGTTCAGCTTGATTTTTTAAATTTCTTGGAGAGCAAGACTGTGAATTACATAAACAATATTGATCTCATATTTTCAGCTGTTATGCAGATGGAAGAACCACTGAGAGGAAGTCAAAATGTTAGATTCTAGAAAAGGAAGATGCAGGAGACAGTTTTACCCAGAGTTCTCATCGTCACTGTGGTGGGTTTCCTCATTTCCCCTACAGGGCAATGGCCTCAGCTGACCTCAACCAGGATGGCTATGGTGACTTGGTGGTGGGTGCCCCGGGCTACAGCCACCCTGGCCACATCCAGGTTGGTCGTGTGTACCTCATCTATGGCAATGACCTGGGCCTGCCCCCCATCGACGTGGACCTGGACATGGAGGCCCACGAGATCCTGGAGGGTTTCCAGGTATGACACTAATGTTAGGCTTTCCCCCTTTAGTGTCAGTAAGCCTCTGCCCACATTACCTGGAAAATTCTCCAGGACAAATTACCCCTAACAAGAATAATGATAGTAAGAAATAGCACTTTTCAGTTTTCAAAACATGTTCGCTTCATTTCTCTCTGTCTGTCTCTTCCTCTGAGTCTCACCAACATACAATTTAGAACTGCTTTGAAGAGTCCATTAGAGGGTGATTTTTTTTTAAGGATTTATTTATTTATGTATACAAGAGCTGGGGTATAGGCCAGAGATGCAGGGGAGGGGTGAGAGGATCCATCAGAGACAGAGTAGAGAGCAGAACAGATGAACTGACTGAAATACACTGCTGAGGGGAGCAGCGGGCGAGTCAGGAGAGGTCTGCCTCACCATGTGGGTTTCTCTCTGGCCGTCCGAGGATCAAACTCATGCTGCAGAGGCTGTGGATTGCGTCATAGTGCGGTGCTTAACCCTTTGCGCCACCAGGGAGGCCCTAGGGGATGATTTCTTGATAATACCAAACCTCCCCTTTTTATATAAAGGTTCTATTTTGTAAGACTTTCAGATTCATGGGAAATTTTTAAAGACAGTTCAGCGTTCCCATTTACCTGTTAACCAGAGTCTCCTATATTAATATCTTCCATAATTACGGTAGACTTGTCAAAAATGAAGAAAGCAACATTGGTCCATCACTTTGCTTGGATTTCATTCCTTTAAGGAGTTATTTATCACCAGGAAACTCCTCAGGGACTGAGCATTAACTCTTCTTGCTGGGAGCAGTGGGCCCTGGGTGGCTTTCCTCCAGAGCATCATTGACATGAGTCCTTACAAGAGCAATACCCCGGGCAGGTAGCCCTGCTACTAGTCACAGATGACTGTGAGGGCCTTGGGGCACCACATGCTCTGAATATCAAAGACAAGAAAAGAAACTCTCATTCTTGGTGAGAGGGTTCTTGACTCAACTTCTTGTTATAGCAGCATTAATGCTGTGAAGATAAAATAAGATGGCATGCCTGAACAACCTTTACGAAATGAAAACTACAATGGTTTGTGATCTAGTTTAGGTTCTGAGAGCAGGAGTCCTGAATCTGAAAGGTGTGAGTAAGTTGTCTGGCCAGCGTGTGAGCTCACATGCTCACCCATGGACAGTGTTTTCTGAAACCATGTGAGAAACTTCCAAAATAGAGTGACTCATTCCTGTTGCTTCCTACTTCTTCATGAAGCTAGTCCCATCAATGTTGTGTAAAATACATTCCTTGGGCTCCTGTAGGCAGGGAACAAGAGAGACAGCTGCACCCTATGGATGATAAACTCTAAGATATTTGAAGCAAGGATATGGAGGAGGCTCCATGCCCTCTTCTCTCTTTGATAATTTGGAAGGTGCTTTAATTAAAGCATGTACTAGGGGATGGGAATCCCCTACTGTTTCCCTTGTCTGTTTACCTTTCTGTGTCCTTGCCTATAAACTGAAGGATTAGGATGCAACTCTCAAGCATTTGCCCATCTTAACATTAGGTGTTTTCCTTGGAATGACTGGTGGATCAACAGAAGGGCTTGGTGGCGCAGCTGGTAGTGATGAAATGAACCCATCCTGACTTGACAGAGGGGACCTGTTGTTCCCACCCTGCCCCAGTGTGCTTTGTGTTCTGGATATCCTCTCTTGTTTATCAAGTTCCAGTCTTGTTGAAAGGGCAGTGTCCACAGATGCCATTGCTCTCAGGTATACAGATATTAGGCAATAAATAATAGATGTTGGCCCTGTGGCATGTGTATTACGTGGCAAATATCCCCTTGTGCAAGACTATTCATATGTATGTATGTTGTGAAAGAATTTGAGAACCTAAAAATGAGTTACGTTGGAGTCTAAGCTGACTCTAGACAGTCGGAGATGAAAGATCTAGAAAATCTATCTTGGAAGAACACCATTCCAGGATTGAGTTTTCCATCTACAAACTATGAAGGGGCTGGTAGCGACAGTCCTTACCTTAACCCATGTAAAGTGCTTACAATGTTGTCTCCAGCACTGCAGTCCCATAGAACTTTCTGTAATGATGAAAATGATCTACAGCTGGGCTGTCCAGTGTGTGAACCAATAGCTGCACTGACTTTTGAGAATTTGAACTATGGCTAGTGCAACTGAGGAGCTGAATTTGTTTTGTTTCCCATTACCTTATTTTTTTTTTAAAGATTCAATTTATTTATTTATGCATATAAGAACTGGGGTGTAGGCCAGAGGTGTAGGGAGGTGAGAGGGTTCACCAGAGACAGAGTGGGGAGCAGAACAGGCAGACCTACTGAAATACACTGCTGAGGGAAGCAGCGGGCGAGGCAGGAGAGGTCTGCTGAGCTATGTGTGGGTTAGCTCCTGGCCAGGGATTGAGCTCATGCTGCAGTGGCTGTCCATATGGATAACGCTGAAACTTAACCCCTGCACCACAGGGAGGCCCCTGTTTCTTGTTACTTTAAATGTCAGTGCAATTGTTACCTTTAGCTAGTGGCTACTGGATGGACAGTGAACACCCTGAGTCCGCAACACATATTAGCTGCTGTTAACAGTTTGGCCATTGTGTAGGATAGAGTACACACCAGCCCATTTTGTAAAGACCTAGGACTTAGAAGAATACCTTCGACTACCTTCTTTCTGGTACTTCATCTTCCCCTAAAAACACAGACATGCCAAAAATATCCTGAGGGCCAAGCTACCTAGCTGACACTTCCTGGGTGTGTAACATGCTGTTCTAATTTTGTGCCCCAGTCCCTCTGCATGCTGGATGGGGTCCCCGGCCTCTCTACTGCCAGAGAATTGGGGCTTCTTTGCAAATTTTAATTTTCCTCAGCCCAGGAAAAATTAATTTGTGCCTCTTCAGCCCTCAGGCCGATTTGGGTCAGCTTTGGCCGTGTTAGATTTTAACCAGGACGGCCTGCCTGACCTGGCGGTGGGGGCCCCCTCAGTGGGCTCGGAGGAGCTCACATATAAGGTAAGGCTGCTGATGGAGTTGGGGAGTTGGGGAGGTGGGGGAGGAGAGCTGGGGGAGGTGAGGTGCTGCTGAGGGGAGGCCAGTGCTGAGTAGAACCTCTGGAGAAATACAGCCAGCCAACTATCTGGCAGAACATTTGTGGGTAGATGACCTCAGGGACCTCCTTGGGTCCTTGACATGAATTTGGGTTACCTGGTCCTGCCTTCCTGGCTTTGATTTGGCCTCATGGTTTTCCAGTTCCATCAGGTACTTTTCCAGGAGGCCACAGATTGGTCTTATTTATTGTTGTATATCCAGTCTTTAGCCCCGCATGGGAAATAACTGCTTGTGTAATGGGTAGGCCTAGAGACAGGCAAGTTATAAGATAGGAACTGGTTGATAAATCAGAATGAAAGTACAGCACGTGTCCCAAGGCAAATGAATGGTATTAACAGGGTATTCAGAGGAATGATGGGCTGGGCTGGGGTAGGTTTCCTGGAAAAGCCAGAAATCCAGCAGGGCCTTGAAGGGGGAGGAGCTGAACAAGTTATTCTGCAAATGCAGTCAACAGTCATGGATGTCAGATCCTGGGCAAGACACTGTGGAGGCAAAGATAGAAATAACAGTTTCTACTTTGGGGTCTCTAATAGTCTGATGGAAATGATAAGCTTTAAAAAAGTATTTTTTTTTTTTTTTAGCTCAGCAGCAACCATTAGAACAGGTTTCTGTCAGTCCCTGAGCTCTGATGGTGATTTATCATTAGCCATCTTTGTCTTGCAATTTAAGGTTCTTTATCTTGCTATTTAAAGTCATGAGCCATCTGACTTTCCTGAGGTTTGTCCTTGCCTAGGGTACAGTGTACATCTACTTTGGTTCCAAGCAAGGGAGAATGGCAAGTTCCCCCAACATCACCATCTCTTGTCAGGTATGTTTATCACCGTAGCCAGATGCAGAAAACTAACATTCACTGTATCTTAACTGGCCCCAAGGCTGAGTCAAATGTGGTTTCTTCTTAAGGACGTCTACTGTAACTTGGGCTGGACACTCTTGGCTGCAGATATGAATGGGGACAACAAGCCTGATCTGGTGATTGGTTCCCCTTTTGCACCAGGTGGAGGGAAACAGAAGGGAGTTGTGGCTGCATTTTATTCTGACCCTAGACGGACTGACAAAGGTAGTGCTGGCTGGAGGGATGGGTGGTTACCTTCTGTTCTCTATGCCTGGAATGACTTCTTTTCTATATGATTTATGTCTTTACTTCCTCTTTCCATATCATTTCACCTCCATTTTTTTAATAGTCTTTTACTTTTGCAGATGTTATGGTGAGTGATAGGGATAGATTCCCTGAAGCTACAAAAAAAGGACCCAACTTCTAGATCCAAATTTACCAGGGCCAATGGATTCTTCTCATAGCTTCCCGGTGTAAGAATTGAAACACTAATAAAAGCACCCCAGTGGTGCTCTGTCCAAAGGCGCTTTTTAAAAAAATTTTGCATTAACAATACATTTTTTCAAAGATTTATACATTTATGCATATACAAGCTGGGGCGCAGGCCAGAGAAGGGGTGGTGGTGGTGAGAGGATTCACCAGAGACAGAGTGGAGAACAGAACAGGCAGACCGACTGAAATACTCTGCTGAGGGGAGCAGCGGGCAAGACAGGAGAGATCTGTTTCCACCATGTGGGTTTCTCTCTGGCCAGGAATTGAACTCGTGCTGCAGAGGCCGCGGATCCCTCCATAGCACGGTGCTATGCGTCATCAGGGAGGCCCAACAATACATTTTTTTAAATGTCATGAAAAATTTACAAAAGAGCTGGCATTCCAAAAGTTGGGAAGTAACATGTTACACTCTATGCTATACCAGAGAGAGGCTCTTTTTAAGTAGCCTTCTATGCACCACAGAAGTGAGCTCTACAAACTTATTTCTTGTATGAAGTGGCAGATCCATTTCTGAATGGGAACTGCATGGGGGCATATGAGTTCTGGCAAAATCTCAGCAGAATGAATTTGTTTCTCATTAGCCTCCAAAGATAACTCTTGCCACTTCAGCATCCCTCCCATCTAAAGTAGAAGGGACTGGTTGTTTTGTGTAGAACAGTTGAACGTGGAGGCGGCCAACTGGATGGTGAAAGGCGAGGAAGATTTCTCCTGGCTGGGATACTCGCTTCACGGGGTCAGCGTGAACAACAGAACTTTGCTGTTGGTTGGGAGCCCGACCTGGAAGAATGCCAGCAGGTGAGTGCACATGTTGGGATCCAAGGCAGCCCAAAGGGTAGGTACCTGCTGCCGTGGGAACCCATTAAGTGTAGGGTTCAGAAAGAGGGGTGAAGAAATTGTCACCCATCAAGGACAAGCTAAGGTTCTGGGAAAAAGTTGCAAGTTCGTCCTCTTAGAAGTTTATTATTTTATTTTTTTAAAGATTGATTTATTTATGCATACAAGAACTGGGGTATGGGCCAGAGGTGCGGGGGGTGAGAGGATTCACCAGAGACAGGGTGGGGAGCAGAACAGGCAGATTGACTGAAATACACTGCTGAGGGGAGCAGCGGGTGAGACAGGAGAGGGCTGCTGTGCCATGTGGGTCACCTCCCTGGTTGGGAATCAAACTCGTGGTGCAGTGGCTGTGGATAGCTTCATAGTGCCGACACTTAATCCCTTGCACCACCAAGGAGGCCCCCTTAGAAGCTTAAAAATGAGGTAGATAGTTGCATTAATTTGCCAGTGTTGCCATGTAAGTACTGCAGATTAGGGGCCTTAAACAATAGGAATTGTCCATATGGATAGCACTGTTTCAGTGCTATCAGCGCTATTAATTTAATTAAACTATTAATTTTCTCAAGTTCTGGAAATTGGAGATTGAGGTACGGGCAGGGTTGTTTTCTTCTAAGGTCTCTCTTTTTGGCCTGTAGATGGCCAGCTTCTCCCTCTGTCCTTATTTTTCGTCTTCTCTGTGTGTCCATCCCTGATAGCTTCTTGTAAGGACACCACTCATATTGGATTAGGATCCACCCTAATGACCTCATTTTAATATAATTACCTCTTTAAGGATCCCATCTCCAAATAGGTCACGTTCTGGGGCAGTGGGTGTTAGAACTTCAGCACATGAATTTGGGGGAGATAAAAATTCAGCCCAGAAGAGTAGGTATCCCAGGCTCTGCTGTTAATTGAGAGGCAAGATGGTGGACTCTGTGTCTGGAGAATCTTGATGTTGGGATTCACTCTGAGAGCAACCCCATCCCCAGGCGTGCGGGAGGGGTATATGGGTGAGGTGGAGATGTGCCCTTTTCTTGCACCTGAATACCCAGCCAGTTCTGTCTCAGCAGCTAAGCCCAGTGTGTTTCTTTCTAGTTTGGGCAGTTTGTTCCGCACTCAGGATGAGAAACAGAGTCTTGGACGGGTCTATGGCTATTTCCCACCAAACTGCCAAAGCCGGTTTACTATTTCTGGAGACAAGGTATGGGGGCCACTCCCTCCCAGGACAGTGGAGGTCACAGGGAGCTTTCTTAAGTGCTATGCTCTATTGATTGACTGCGTTTCACAGGCAATGGGGAAGCTGGGTACTTCTCTGTCAAGTGGCTACGTGATGGTGAACGGAACCCAGAGACAAGTGCTTCTGGTTGGGGCCCCAACTCACGGTAGGTCATGAAACATGAAGCATTTCTTTCTAGTCATGTGGTTCCTTGACTATATTGAGGGCAAGTCATGAGATCTGGAGTTAGAACTGTTTGGACTGCTTTCTTTTCTCATTAATAGCAAGCTGCGTGACCTTGGTAAAATTACTTTACCTCCCTGAACCTTAGTATCATCGTCTGCAAGATACAAATTATAATTCCCACCTCAAAGATTGTCGAAAATCACACATGAAAGATTTAGTGTGGGGGGCCTCCCTGGTGGCCTAGGGGTTAAGTCTCAGCACTATGACTGCTATGGCCTGAGTTCGATCCCCAGGCAGGGAGCTGACCCACATACGTGCAGCAGATCTCTCCTGCTCACCAGCTGCTCTCCTTAGCAATGTTTTTCATTCAATCTACCTGTTGTGCTCCCCACTCTGTCTCTGATAAATCCTTTGACACCCCCCCTGCACCTCTGACCTATACTCCAGTTCTACACAAAAAGAAAGATTGATTTAGTGTGGGAGAGTTTAACTAAACTATTTCCTCCAAGGTTACAAGAGTTATGTTTGTTATGAAAATACAAGGAAGTTTACATATATATAAATCACCCCTTATCCAGCCAGATAGTATGTGAATATGTCATTAAATACTCTTCTAAAACTGATTTCTGATAAATGTATCAGATTTCCATAGGCGCATGCCAACATTTGCTAACATAATCTTATTGCTGGAAATCTAGACTTTCCAGGTTTTTACCATGGAGGATAAGGTGTAACTGAAGTCCAGGTGCATAAATCTGATGGCCTTTGTGAATCGTTTTTTTAGATTGATCCCTGGAGGTAGACTTCCTGGACTAGAGGGTCTAATCTTTTTAAGGCTCTTATTACATATTGACAGATTATTTTTCAGAAAGTTTTGCATAATACATTATGGGGAAGATATGATTGATAAGCAGAAGTGTGTGCAACGGAATAGCTATAATTTGTATTGCGTGACACAAGACACAGCATTAGAACGCTAAGAGTTGGCTGACTTGGTTTTGGGATAACATCTCCTTTTCTTTTCTCCTTTACAGAATCTAGGTAGAGATTTCTCAGCTTTCGCAACACACATTACTGGTTTTATTGGTCTCACTGGTCTTTCTGTCAGAATGCTGTGAATTAGAGCTTCTCACTTCCTTGCTATCTTTGTAATTTTGTTTTAAAATAGTCTGTAAAATAAAATGGTGACTATGTCTATATCTATTATAAAACTTTTGGAAATTATAAATTCACATGCACTTGCAGGAAAAAAGTAGAGCGATCCAGTTACATTTTATCTAGTTTCCCCAGCACTGTCTTGCAAACTATAATATCACAACCAGGTTATCGACGCTGGTATACTCCACCGATCTGATCTGTTGAGATTTTCCCATTTTCACCATAATCTATGGGCCCTAAAACAAAATAAAAATGCAGAATCCTTTGCTATAAAATTATTCTGATTTTCAAATTGGTGACAGGAGGCTAAAGCCAAACACAGCACCTCTCTAAGTGTACACCCCACCCCTGCTGTGACTGCATATGTCACACACACGAGTTAGCTCCTTTTGGCCATTGGACGACTTCTGAAACCCGGGAATCATTTTTTAAAAGATTTATTTATTTATGCATACAAGAATTGGGGTACAGGCCAGAGGTGTGGGGGTGAGAGGATTCACCAGAGGCAGAGTGGGGAACAGAACAGGCAGACTGACTGAAATACACTGCTGAGGGGAGCAGCAGGGAAGTCAAGAGAGGTCTGCTGTGCCATGTGGGTCACTCCCTGGCCAGGGATCGAACATGTGCTGCAGTGGCTGCGGAAAGCTTCATAGGTTGCGTCTTAACCCCTTATGGCACCAGGGAGGCCCTGGAATCATTTCAGACACTACTAATCTTGTTTCCATTCCACACTGATTTTGCTCCTGGGGCCATCATTTTGTCATTAACAACCATGGAAACCCCAGTTTTGCAAAGGTAGGATGTCATCAAAAGGAATGTAAGGCTTTAGCGTTGACACTGTGAATGCCTCCGGGTAGTTGATGAAGCATCAGACAGATGTCATTGTGCTACCTTCAAAGGTTCAAAGTAGCTGCAGCGTCCTTGTGAGTTCAGCAGAGTGCTTCAGTGTGCAGTTGAGAATCAAATCAAATATTTAGTGGGAATTTTTGGGTGTTGATTAATAACTGTCAAATACTTAACAGTATGAAAAACACTCAGAGGTGGCAAGGCGGAAGTGAGATATGGACCATTATACTGCTTGAAAACAGGGCAAAAGCCTTTCAAAAAAGGCAGTCCCCATGGATGTTGTGTGGACCACCTCTAAGACTTGTTCTCAGAAAATATTTAAAACTGGGGAAGAATTATCATGGTATTATTTATAATAGCAAAAAGTTAGAAATGGCCTCAATGTAAAAAGAATATAGAACTTCCTAATCTTCAAAAGTCTGCACTTTGGTTAAACATGTGATTATATGTACGTGTGTGTATGTCACCTCACACACTTGCATCTGTGTATCATTTTGCAGACAGAAATACACACCATGTAAACTGACAGCCTGAGGCTGGGACACAGGAGCTGGTGCTGCCCCCTGGTGATGACTGTGCAGGAGGGACCAGCACCTACTCTAGATCAGGGAGGTGAGGAAAGGATTCCAGAAGAGGCGACTCTTCCGTCAAATTCTGGGGTCTCAAATTGAGGGGTCTCTACTCCAGGCGGAGAGCACATCATTTCCAAAGGCCTAGATTTAAGAAATATTAAACTTGGTTTAAATTTGCAATGAGCCAGGGTGGTGTGGCCCCAAAGAATGCTAGAGTCCCAAGTAGGAGTTAGATTCTTGAAGAGTTTGGATTTCAGCCAAGTGGCTCTAAGTCAGGAGAGTGACATAGGTGCTTTGTGATGTAAAACAAGAGCTGTGTGGAGGATATGTTGGAGGTGGAAGACTGAAAAGGCTGATGGGATATCACTGAACTTTCTCAAATGTCTGGGTCTTGGGGTCCCAGATAGTTTCACCTTCCTGACAGTTAAGAGTTGACTGACACTAAATAGTCTGTCCGGTATGACTGAGTGATTTGGGTCCCTTGTGGCGCTGAGATTTTACTCAGTGCTCTGCATCCTAGCTTTGCTCTCAGGATGGCAGCAGGAATTGTACTGTGCTTTATTTCAGATGATGTGTCCAAAATGGCATTCCTGACCATGACCTTGCACCAAGGCGGAACTACTCGGATGTATGAACTGACACCAGACTCCCAGCCTTCTCTGCTCAGCACTTTCAGTGGAGACCGCCGCTTTTCTCGGTTTGGTGGAGTTCTGCACCTTAGTGACCTGGATAACGATGGCTTAGGTAGGGAAGAATTAGTGCATTTGCCCATCAGACCGGTCCCCTAACCAGATCATCTAGGCTCTGTCCTTGTGCTTGACAGTCCAGGGCCCTAGGGCCTTTAGGTAGATTGAGTCAGGTGAGACTGGCGCCAGATGTACAAGAGTGAGTTGTTCTTCGAGGGTGGTAAATATGAGTCACCCATGTCAATCGTTAGTGATAAATCATGACACAAGCTTTTGACTATGATGGGATACAGTTAGGGTAGGCTAATTGAAGAGCACATTAGTAATATTTGGGAGGCTGGGTGAGGTTCCAGTAGGGGAACAATGGAAAGGATGACAAGAAACTTTCTTCTGGCGGGTTTTGTTTACAGATGAAATCATCATGGCAGCCCCACTGAGGATAGCAGATGTGACCTCCGGACTGATTGGGGGAGAAGATGGCCGTGTTTATGTATACAATGGCAAACACACCACCTTAGGTGACGTGACAGGAAAATGTAAATCATGGATTACTCCATGTCCAGAAGAAAAGGTAAAGTGTTCTCATATAAACGTCTATACCCTATTGGGAACGGATGGCCTTTTGCCAAGTCCTTGTTACATCCACTGTAATTTACCATGTTTATGGGGAGGTCCTGGTTTGTTAAAGGGCACAATCACTTGCGTGTAGTTCACTGGCCCAGGTACTTGCATTTTGCAGCACTTCCCTAGAGCTAAAGTTTACTTGGACTTGGTATCATTCTGGTGCTTGGTTAGAGACCACAGAAGGAATCTGGCTGCAACCCCTTGGAGTACCGATTTCCTATTTCATTGTTCCCATGCTCAGGTTTCCTGGAATTAAACACTGACCCATTATTATTTTTTTATTGAGGCAATATTGGACATGATTCAGAGGTACAGGATCACATCTCTTAAGATGTATGCTACCACACCCATAATCCTCCACGAGGCCCCCACCCCACCTCTTTAAAAAAGGTTTATTGTAAAATTCTTACAAAGCACAAATAAACCTACCTAGAGCTTGACTCAGCAGAGGTGCATGTTAGCCTTTGATATATATTGCCTAGTATTTTGCTATGACCTTGATACCATTTTGGTGCATTTCCTCTGTCTAGCACTACGCTAAGCACACTGAAGCTACCAAATGGGCCTTGTGCCCACTTACAGATAGAGAACTTGAAGATCAGAAAAGGTGTTTTAAATCAAATTGCTAGGAAATGGCCCAGCAGGCACTCGAGCCAAGAGTTGCTGCTGATGTTCACTGTGTACGTTAACAACCATCTTATCGCAGATGATTTTGTAGGCAACTGTGTATTTGATTTTATCACTACTGTAGGATTTTTCTGTGCCAGCTTGTATTTTTTACAACACATTTCTGGATGCTTACTATTTTATTTACAGATAAAACATGGTTTAACCATTTTTTTTTTTTAAATGACTATTAGTACTATTAGACTAATGAATTCTTTTCTGAGCTAAATTCCTGCAAGTGGAATTTTTGGTGCCAAAGAGCATGCAAACGTTAAAGGCTACACTAGAAATGTAGGAATGTCAATGTAAGGGTATGATATTACTATCACGATGGTTTTTTTTAAAACCAATTTTAATAGCCTCCCTTTCTCACTATTTTCTTTTAGGCCCAATATGTATTGATTTCTCCTGAAGTAAGTATTGCCTGAAGGAATGGTGAAAGAAAAATTACCCACCCCCGGAAAAAAAACAAAGCCTTTCTCTTATTTTAAGGTGAGAAAAATAACACGGCTTATCTTACAGGCAAGCTCAAGGTTTGGGAGCGCTATGATCACTGTGAGGTCCAAGAACAAGGTGAGTTCCAAGTATCAAGACTATACTCCTTTGATATTTGTTATGGTTGGTATTTTGGGATTATCTCATTTTGTTCATTTCTTCTTTGAAGAAGAGGAACATAAAACATAAAAATAACATTCTCACATAACTCATTACTTTTTTAATTCCCCTACTTCCCCTTCAGTTTCATCCTCTACAATGGGGGCTGGACTGACCTATCCCAACGTGTGGGGCCAACTCCCTTGGGTCACCTGTTTTTGTATAGCCCAGAAACTGAAACACTGTTACATGTTTAATTGGGGAAAAAAAGACTAATTCATGACAAATGAAATTGACATGAAGTTGGGATTCCAATGTCCGTAAATCAAGTTTTACTGGGACACAGTCTTGCCACTTTATTACAATAACAGCACTGTTTAGCTGCTAATGTCCCACAGTCTCTAAATTATATTGGCCCTTCCTAGAAAATTTACTGCCACACTAGGTAACTGTAGTTAGTATGTTGATGTTTTCTTCCAGACTTAGAGACATATACATAGACACATTTCCACTTCTCATTGTTTGATAATCATATACTATATTATGTCTCTTCCTAGAGAAGTACCTATAGAGCTATTTGCTACCTGATTCTAATGGCTGCATACTCTTTTACTGTCTGGATGGACCATATTTTTATTTCCAAATTTTTACTATTATAGATAATGTTATTGAGCATTCTTGCAGCTATCTCTTTATGTAACTGCAAATATCTGCTAGATCAAGGTTTTATTTTAAATTATACTGCTAAACTATGCCAGATCCATTCATTCATCTCAGGACATATGTGTGCTAGGCTGAGAGATATATAGTATATGAATTAGACACATGGGAAATTAAATACAATGCAAATCATTACATCATTAAGATTAAATGCTAAAAGATTACATGCTATAAGATTAAATGCTAAAGAGTAGTGTGAACACTAAGTAATGTTGTACATTAAGGTTTGTAAGATGTGAAGTGTTGTGGACCCTGTTTTGGTTTATAAGAATTATGGTGATATTGTCCCCTACTGGTCACCAGTTCAAGTGGCCAAGCCTCACAGCACAACTTTTGGGTTAAATACAAACAAAA
>NW_023605030.1:0-29112 GCF_014898055.3 Talpa occidentalis
GATAACAACACATGGGGGTGATAAGAAGGGGAGGCGGGTGCAAACATTCAGTCCATAACACTAATCTATTTTTGTCTTGTTTCCTAAGTTTTCATATGGGATCAGGGGGAGGGAGTCCCAAAAGTATATAAGGATGTAAAGTGTTTTCCAAAGTTGTGTATTTAACTTACACTCTTACCCCTAATATTAAGTATCAGCTATTCCCTATTTATTTAACAATTTGAAAGCCCAGATTTTTTGCTCGTAAAATTAATAGCTTTCACTCTCACACTGCAATACTTCACTCTTGCGATAATAAATGCACATTTTAAACTTCCATTGGTAGATAAGATTTCAACATATAAAGCACAAGAGATTCCCATTCCAAATTATATCTAGAGAGCTTACCTCTATTTCAAAATGAATGTTTAGCTATTATAAATCTGAATGCCATGCCTGGTTCATAATGCTATTGTTACAATCAGATATGATTCAATCACACAATTGTTGATTATATACAGGTTCAGGGACGCAGAAATGATATTGAAGTCAGCATCAACTATCTGGCCTTCCAGAAGCCAGACTGAAGTCAAATACCAGCCAAGATGGGCTGAATACCAAGGTCAAAAGTAGCCTCTCTTACTTATTCTTGTTTATATTGTTGAGTATCTTCTGTTGAGAAGCATGCACGTCTTTTTTATTATTAAACACACATTTCTATTAAAATCATACACACACACACACACACAAACAACAACCTAGTACTCCATCCTTGCTAAAAAAAGTAGTATGGATAGGAACATTGGATTGGACCGCTAAATAGTCCCCAAACTTTTTGAATAGAGTTTATTGTTTGCTTAAAGAAAGAATGAAAACATGCCTTTATATCATTGGGCACAAATTTTCAAATGAATTTTACATCCACCCTTTAATATTAATGCAAAAGTTCTGAAAAGATTGCAAAGCCAAAATTGAAAATCACTGGACCATCAGTTACCAAACATCACTGGTGGGAGACCTCAAGTTCACACAGCAGAACAGATCTTCTCTGCTCCTTACATCCAGGGTCTAAGAGAAGGTATGTTTACAATATGGGGGGTTGCCAGAAAGAGGCTGAAAAACACTTTCTTAGACCTGGAGAACACCTTTTGTTGAGCAGGCCCAATCTAAGCTCACTTATAAAGGAAGAATGTTATTGAAATAAAACATGTTGACTTGAGAGTGAAATTGGAGCTGCCTCTGAAAATAACTGTGCCTGAGTCTCCTCACCTATAAAACAAGGACATCAATGCCCGCCATCTGTGTATGACTGTGGGTTGGGGACGGAGGAAAGTTTAGGTAGTTCGAAGATAAAGTTGTAAAGACCACTAATCTTAAATTTACAGAGCCATGTATTTTATTTATATATACCTATGTAAACTCCACCCAAATCAAGACATGAACCATTCATTTCCAGCACCTTCCAAACTCCCTCAGTCCCCTCCCCATTTATACCTCCTTCCCTGCTAGCCATAAGTCCTATTCTGACTCTCCCCACCAGATTCATTTTGCCTGTTTGTAAACTTCATATAAGTTGAATGGTCGAGTATGTGTTCTTTTGTGTCTGTCTCCTTTCACTCAACATAGTTTCTAGAGGTTGGTCCATGCTGCTGCATGTTTCCTTAATGGCTGAAACCGCCAAATAAATTATCAGAGAAGAAAAGAATTTAGAAAGAATAAAATACAAAAATAATATATAAGATGTAGTAATAACTCACTGGTTCTTGGTGTGTAAACTGTAATCTCCTTGAGAATAAAAATGATGTCTTATTTATTTTTGTATTTCCACCCTTAAACTTAGGCCTATCTCAAAAAAATGAGGCTCACCAATTTCTTTCATTGAAAATTATTATTACCGCATGAACCATCTGGCCTTTTACATCCTGTGTTTTTGTTAACCCTTTGCCTACTTGGCCTCCCCACCTCCCCAACACAAGCCTGCCCCGTTGGGCTCTGTCCTTGTCTTTCCTGTCTGGACTGCGCTCAGGATCTGTCCCTGTTTTCAGCTCTGTGGCTTCCCTCTCAGACACTAGGATGACTCACCTACTGGAGAGAAGGGAGCTGGGTGGGAATGGGACCAACTGGCTCAAGGGCCGAAACAGGAGAGGATCCCTCGCCAGGCCAGGAAAAGTGCTGGAAACAGCCGGATGACCTGGGCTCCAGACCTGGTCTCCACCCGAGGCCCACAACCTGCCCTCCTGGACCAGCCCCGTGGCCAAGTTTAGAGCTCACCCCAGCTGTCGGGGCACACTGTCACTCCAGCTGTTACTGAGCAATGGATTCCTGTTGCCAAGATATGGATTTGGTTTTAATAACAGTTAGTGCAAACACTGTAAATTTACTGCTGCGAGAGAGAGTTTTTGAAAACGTCCACTCTGGCTATAATTTTTCAGCCGCGCCAGCTGTTTGTGCTCAGCTCATACCTGACATGGTGCTTTGAAATAGCAATCACTGTATTTATAAGAAGGCAAGGACTCATAAATATGTCACAAGTGGAATATACAACGCCATATTTCACCATTTTCTATTTTAAAATTGTGAGTTATGACTGCAGAAATGCACGCCCATTAAAGGTGATATGATGTATTTTCTGCCCTGTTCAGGAGTCCATCCATCATCGAGACAATAAAGAAAACCGCACTTACTTTTTTCCTGTCGTCTGTAATTTATGATCCCCAAAAGCTGTAACCTTTTGGCAGGCTTTGCAGAAACCACTGCACTGTTAGCAACTAAATAACCTTTTATAAGGTTTTAAATGTGTTGCTACAGTCTCAATGCACTTGCTGTATTGATCCAGAAGATCTTGGGGAGAAAAAAAAAAGGTAGGGGAGGAATGAAAGAAGATGATCTATAACAAGATCGATAACGGCATATAGATTGTTGAAAGATGCTTCTAATGATTTTTGCCAGCCATCATCTTTCAGCATGCCACGCCCTATCTCTTAGGGTTCGGTCTTGGTTTGGAATTGATTGACCTTGCTTTCCTGCTGCCTCCCTCCCTCGCTCCCTTCTTCGTCCCTCCTGTAGAGCTGCCAGACAGGGGAGAAGCAGAACAGATTGGCCACCACCGGCTATTTGCAGAAAAACTCTGAGAATCACAGACTGGAAGGGGCCCTGGAGACAATCTCCGTGTACAGAGGAGGAAACTGAGACCCGTGAAGATGCTGTGACGTCTCCAAGGTCAAACGACAATTTTAGGGCAGAAGTCAGACTTGAATTCCTGCTTTGTAATCCACTCATCTCCAACTCTGCCTCTCCTTGTCTTGTGTTGGCACCACCAGAAGAGGGTGTACATGGAGCAGGGGAATTCCCAACATGCACTGCAGACCCAATCAATCTGCCAGGTCGTGGGTTATAGTGACAAGGTGAGGAATTTGGGCATCAGGCAGAACTGAGTTGAACGGGGACCTACCTCTTACTCCCATGGGTGATAACACACCCAGCCAGATCCCTGCTACTTCACCTGGACTATGGCGCTCACACTCTACCTTGTAAAGGAAGGGAGAAGATTAGATCTGGGTGACACTGAGCTCCCAGTCCGGTAGGCAGCAGGTAAACAGCAAAGGTTTGCTCCTTTCAGCCTTCTCCCATCTCCAGCATTTCCTGGCTTCTCCCTCCTTGCCCTTTGCTTGCCTCCAGAACAATAGCAATGAAAATTTTCAGGGACGAGCCAGTGATGGGGGAGAGTAAGGTAATCTTTCTAACCACAAAATCTTTGGTGCAGAGGCATTTCCATGATGTCACAAATGGAAGCAGCTTAATTGATGACCTTGTTTTCCTCTCCCTGAGCATAAGCCGAGCCAAGCTCACAGAGCATAGACACCACCAGGCTTCTGCAGTTCCCTTTTGGGGTGCCCATGGGTAATTGAGCGTTTAACACTCTACCCTTGGTAGGGAAAATTTGCAGGTGGAAAAAAATATTCTTTGAAGTAACTGGACTGTAGATGTAGCTCAGGGGACACTCCTTCCAGATAGCCCTACATTCTCAAAATCAGCATTTTTAGCCCTGGAAACTGGCTGCTTTGGCCTGCAGGACAAATCCAGTCAGAGCCTGAGTTTGTAAATAGAATTTCCACACCCATTTGATTCTGTATTATCTGTAACTGCTTTGAGGCAACAAGGGTAGAGGTGGAGGCATGCAATGCCAAAACCCCTCACTAACTAGCCCTTTCTGGGAGAAAGTTGCAAAGAGTAGAGTAGAGTCCACTCTACTCTAGAGTCCACTCAACAATGCTATATGACAGTGGCAGCTTCTCAAAATTAATAATCAATAATTACATGTGTGGCAACTAATGCTGTATACAAGGTGCTTTCACACACATGTTCTTGAGTAAACTGCCCACTAATGCTGGAAGATAAAGAATAGGGTTATTCCTGTCTTACAGAGGAGCCTGCCAAGACCCAGAGATGCAAAAGACTTAGCCCAAGATCACACCGATGGTCAGAGCAGAGCTGAGATCTGAGCCCAGACTAGGCCATCTAAGAAACCGAGCTCACCCACTATCTCACCTGAAGTGATCGGACCCACTCCCCATGTGCTCGAGGGCTATAGCTCATCAGCAGGTAACCTGGATGGCCCTTTGGACCTTGGTTCCTTCATATCAAAAGTGAAAAGTCACTGAAAGACTCATTTAAAAGATACTAAGGGCAGTCTCCCTGGTGGCACAAGTTGAAAAACATTAAACTATGAAGCTCTCCGCAGCTACTGAAGCATGAGTTCAATCCCTGGCCGGGGAGATACCCACATGGCAGGGCAAAACTCTCCTGTCTCACCCACTGATCCCCTCAGCAGTGTATTTCAGTAGATCAACTTGTTCTGCTCCCCAGTCTGTCTCTGGTGAATCCTCTCACCCCCTCCACACACACCTCTGGCCTATACCCCAGTTCTTATATGCATAAATAAATAAAATAAATCTTAATAAATAAAAGATGCTAAGGGGCTGCATAATAACAGGAACACCCTACAAAACATTGCCCAGAGCAAAAAGGCTATTTCCCTGCCCAACCTAAAACCTGTTCCACCCACAGAGCAGCCATAGGAGAAAGGAGTGAGGAGGAAATGTAGGTGGGTGGGAGGGGGAAGAGGTAGGGGCTCCCTCTGTGGACTGGTCCTCCGAAAGCCCGCCAACCACCCCTGGACCCTACATACACATGCAGAACTTATACACAGTGCAGCAGCCCCGAGAGGCTGCTGAGCCCACTACAGACCCTATCTGGCTCCTGGTCATTTGGCCCAGGACAGGTGACAAGGGCTGGGGGGCAGGGATGGCCAGGGGGTAGGTAGCAACTAGGGTAAAAACAGTCTCCCCTTGTCACTTGTCTTACCATCGCTGTATAAAAGTCAGTCTCTCTCTCTCTCTCTTCCTGTGCTCTCCCAGAGCAGCCCCCCCAAATCATTATTAACATTATAAATAAAAACGAGCGGCGAGTTATTAAATGTAAAATATGCAGAGTTCCTCCCAGAACTCGCCGGGCAGTTCATAAACGTGACGGCTTAATTTTGCTGCTGATCCAGGCAGCTGATGAAGCATCTCCAGCTCATGGGCTAATTGAAGCTGTTAACGAAGTGGAGGAGAGAGATGATTATGGCAGCTTCTCTCCCGCCTGCAGGGAGATCAGGACAGCAGTGGCTGGATGAAGCCCGAGTCCTCGCTCTCCACCATGTCCTGCAGCCACCCATACGGACCCTCGGAATACCCAAAGAGGAGCCCCTTCCCTGCATCCATACCTTGGCCCTCAACTGAGCTCCCACAGTCCTCACCTGGAGCCCAATTCCCTGCTAGACAAAAGCATTTTCAAACAGGCTGGCGTAGGGTCTAGGTGGTGTGGACTGCAGGACAGTCAGAGGGATTCTCAAAAGCTTTTGCCTCAAACCCAGCCTTCTCAGAAACCATCCAGTGTTCATCAACAGATGAATGGATAAACAAATAGTGGCATATGCATATGATATGAGCAGAAAAAGAAATAAAGCACTGATACTGCCTGCTTAAAAAAAAAAAAAAAACCATAATCCTTGAAAACTTTATGCTAAGTGAAAGATGCCAAGCACAAAGGTCATGTACTATATGATTCGGTTTATATGAAAGGTAAATCCATAGAGACAGAAAGTAGATTATTGGTTTCTAAGAGTTGGGGGAAGGGAGAATGGGGAGCAACTGATTAACACTTGCAGGTTTTATTTAGGGTGATGAAGCTGTTTTGGAGCTAGATAGAAGTTGGTGTTCACTTTTGAAAATG
Organism: Talpa occidentalis; assembly: GCF_014898055.3. Classification (NCBI taxonomy): domain Eukaryota; kingdom Metazoa; phylum Chordata; class Mammalia; order Eulipotyphla; family Talpidae; genus Talpa; species Talpa occidentalis. The sequence goes on from NW_023605030.1 coordinate 6,256, forward strand.
TTACTCTTATGTTATATAAATTTTGCCGTCAATTAAAAAAATGAAAACAAAACAAAAACCCAGGCTGAGTTTAACTTGACCCTTCTACATGCAGGAAATTAACACTTTTGCATGGATCTCTAATTTTTCAAAACAGATCTAACACCGTGCTCCTGGCTCCCTGTATGAAACGGGGTGCCCAGACACTGCTAAATTCCTAGCAGTGTGTTAAGTGCAGGAAGCAGGGGAGGGGTACTGGGATCCAGAGGCGAAGACAGAAACCAGGTAGAAGAGACAATCTCTTCCCTCCGTTCGGGAAAGCAAACCACAGGAACTGAAACCACAGGAACACGAAGACAGCAAGCCATTTACTGACTTCAGGATGTTGGACATTTCCAGAGCCCCAGGACCTCAGGTTTCAGAAACTCACTACTGCCAACTTCATCTGCTTTTTGGGAGTCACTTAATTGTTTTTACTCTAGTTTCTTTGGGTTTTTTTGTTGTTGCTGTTGTTTTTTATTTTTCTATATTTTTTACATCATTTTTCATCTTTTTAATATTTTATTTTATATAATGCTTACATCGTTTTTCATTTTTGCACAATGTATGCATTTTCATTTTGGTTATATTCCCCATACAATTGCACACCCCCCCCTTATTTTGACCCTAGTCCTTCCTCTCCCCACTCTCCCACCACTCTCCCCCCGTAGTGTGTCTCTGGTTCATAGTTGCTTGTTAATTTTGTTTTTGTTTTTTTGTTTTGTTCTTTTTTTAAAAGATTTATTTATTTATTTATACAAGCACTGGGTACAGTCAGAAGCGCGGGAGGGTGAGAGAATTCACCAGAGCCAGAGCGGGGAGCAGAGCAGGCAGAGGACCGAAGTACACTGCTGAGGGGAGCAGCGGGCAGCAGGAGAGGTCTGCGCGCCATGTGGGACCCTCGCCCGGGAACCGGGGACCGGGGATAGAATAGGCGCTTCAGAGGCTGCGGGCAACTTCGCAACCCAGTGTTCAAAGCTGCGCCATCGGGGAGGCCCGCTTGTTGATTTTGATTTTTACTTTGTATTATTTAGTCTTTTTCCTGGTCCCTTATTTAGGTTTTCTAAATTCCTGCTATGAGTGAGACCATCCGGTATTTTTCTTTTTCTTCTAGTTTCTTTGTTTTTAATATAGTCTTCAAGCACTGACTTTAAAAGTTTGATACAAAGCAAAATTAAAGACGAAATAGAAAATGTATTTTAATGGATATATTAGAAAACGGATGCTTTAATATGTAAAGGGCATTAAAAGATCAATAGGGGGCCTCCCTGGTGGCACAAGGGGTTAAGACCCAGCACTATGAAGCTTTCTGCAGCCACCACAGCATGACTTCAATCCCTGGCCAGGGAGGTGACCCACATGGCTCAGCAGACCTCTCTTGTCTCACTTGCTGCTCCCCTCAGTAGTGTATTTCCGTAGATCTGTTCTGTTCCCCACTCTGTCTCTGGTGAGTCCTCTCACCCCTCCATACCTCAGGACTGTACCCCAGTTCTTGTATGCATAAATAAATAAATCTTAAAAAAAATCAATAGGAAAAAAGATGAACACCCCAAAAGGGAATAAATAGGTAAGTAACACAAAATTTTGCACAAAGAATCTATAGTTATAATAATGAAAAATGGAAAAATAGTTCATCTATGTTTCATCTTAATCATTGTACAGTCATACTACAGTCATTAACAATCATATTTTTCATAATATCTAATGATATTCATAATAAAAGAGGAAAAAAGAATGAAAACATTCAATATTCCAGTGTTATGTTTTGTTTTTCCAAAAAATGAGTTATAAATAAATAATAAACTAGAATATACACCAAAAAGCTAACCATAGTTATCTTATAGGTCCACAACTTTTTCTTTCCTTTATACTTTTGTTTTTCTTAATTTCCATAATGAGCACATAATTTTCTAATTTAGAAAAATACATTTAATCTGTGATACAACCGAATAGCAAATTCAGGGTTTTACATTCAGCTCCATAAAAATTTCATTCGAGCATCAAAATGATAAGACCTCCACTGAAATAAATTTCAAGTGCTATTTAAAAAGGATCTTTGAAAAAAAGACAAAACTAGCAGGCAACTATAAAATGGAGACATTCAGCAGGGAGGGGAGAGAGAGGGATTTAAAACAGGGACAGGAAGAGCACAGCAGACTACGGCGATGGTTTACCAGCAACAGGAGGGTGGGAATTTCACGGGGACTACACCTGAGGGGAGAAATCAAACATTGTACAGAAATGAACAATGACGTAAAATATATATATATATATATATATACACATAAACAAATATTAAAAATAAATAAATAAAAAGCATTATTCTGGGACTGTTTCTCTCTAACATCACCTATCTCACTTAATTGTTAACTACTTATATTCTCAACTACACATAAAAGTTCTTAAGGACAGGAATCTAGTCAAGTTTATTATAGCACCAAGTACCATAATAGATGCTCAATAAACACTTGTTGAATAAATAGTGAGAACTGAGACATTGTCGGTCTGGAAGAAATTGGGTGAGAGGCACGAGAAAGTGAGGAGGGCCTTGAAGGATAGATACAGTGGAATATTTATAAATTCCTTTATTTACCCAGTGAACACACTAGGCCCCAAGCATTTTGCTAGGCACTGTGGGTCCTAAGTCAGATATGATATAAAACCTCACTGTAGGGAACACGCAGCTGAGGGATAGAGGTAGCACCAAAAATGACAGGAACAAAAGATAGAATAGGAAGCACAAAAGAAGAACCTGTCCATCCTGCTGGCACTGGGAGGCAGAGGGAGAAAGGACAACCGAACGAGGAAAGAGAGAGGAAGAAAGGAGAAGAGAGTGAGGAGGGAGGATGAGGAAAGGAGGGGAAGAGGAAGAGCAATGTCAAAAACGAGACTGGCATGTGCAACAGACCACAGCAGAATACTAGAGGCCTCCTAGAACCTCCAGGTGTGGAAGCAAAGCTCTAGAAATGTGTGCAACTTCTCAGGAAGGCTTCTCTGTGCCCCTGGGGTGGTGTCCTAAGGACTGGCCCCAGCGGTTCTCCCTGTGTTCAATGCCCAGCTCTGCAGAATCCTGGCTCCCCCACACTGGACTGGGAATACATGTCCACTCTGGTGGGAGAGTATTTTACCCTTGAAAAGAGGCAGACCTAAAAATTTGGGAGCCCATGACGATGCCGCAGGTCTCACAAAGCCACCACCTCCTTGTGATCAAGGTGAGTGGGAGGCAGATAGAGGAGGAGCTCCTTTTCATGCCTGGCTCCTTATTTTAAATGGGATTGCCCACCACATGTGCCCACCTGATGTGCCCACGCATAGGACTTCTCCCCTGAGTGCCCTGGGAGCACACCCAGTCCTGCCTACAGGAAGGTTTTCAATCCAGGAAATGCCCGCATCTACCATAGTGCTGCCATTGCCAGCTCTAATCTGGAATGCATTATTTAAACACAGGCAAATGTACGGGGCAGACCAGGCGCGCAGAATAGTGTGCCTGAGACCAGAAGCGCAGGGAGTGTGTCCCACATCACCATTTTAGAACAGGGACATTTCTTCAGTAAAGACTACCTGCAGAAGGCTTCCTCAGGAGCCAGAGGTGAGCGGGGGAAGTTCGCCCACGCCAGACCCCCTCTGGCCTGCAGTCCAAGCCCAGAGGGGAGCAGGAACCCACCGCCGGGGCAGACCAGGCGCACAGGGGAGTGTGTCCCCACATCGGCATTTTAGAACAGGGACCTTTCTCCAGTAAAGGCTGCTTGAAACTGACAGATGACTCCTGGAAGAACCAGAGGGGAACAGAGAAGCCCACCCAAGATGCCGGCAAGTCCCAACAACACAGTGTCCCAACGCATACGGCAAATTAGAAAACAGACAGTAGGGAGGAGAAGAACCACACGCAACCTAGCAACTCTCCAGAGAAAAAGCACACCACAAAAAGAAAGCCAGCCCCCAGATTGCAACGACAATAACTTGGAAGAATTTCTGAGCCTTCCAGAAAGAGAATTTAAAATGCCGTGATTAAAAAACTGACAGAAGTCATAAAGGAAAACAATGATAAGGGAAATATAATCAACGATCAGAAGAATGCAATTGAGTCCCTAGAGAGGGAAAACAATGGTCAGAAGAAAGAATTGAGTCCCTAAAGAGGGAAGTAAAGAAATGCAGGAGATCAAAGAATTAATGGAAGAACTAAAGAATTCTGGGAAAAGCAATGAAAGCAGAATAGATGAAATGGAAGAACGAATAAGTAATCTTGAAGACACAGAAATAAAAAGAACCAAAACAGAGAAGGAAAGAGAAGTACGAAGGAAAAAGAACGAAGAAAGACTTCGGGAACTATCGGACTCCATGAGGAAAGGAATATAAGAGTTATAGGAATACCAGAAGGAGAGGAGAGAGATGTAGGAACAGAGAAAATATTCAAAGAGATAATTGAAGAGAACTTCCAAATGTGAAGAAGGAGCTGAAATTGATATACAAGAAGCAAGAAGAACACCAAACTTCCACGACGAAAGGAAAAATACAGCAAGACACATAATAGTAAAGCTCCCAGAATCCAGGACAAGGAAAAAATAATGAAGCTGGCAAGAGGGAAGAAACAGATAACATTCAAAGGAAAACCAATCAGGCTGACATCAGACTTCTCCGAAGAAACACTACGGGCAAGGAGAGAGTGGAGGGACATAGTCAACAGACTCCAAGAAAACAGATGCCAACCAAGAATACTCTATCCCGCAAAGCTCTCCTTCCTCTTTGAAGAAAGAATATGGACCTTCCCAGACAAACAGAAACTCCGGAATTTCATTGCAACTAAACCCCCACTCCAAAAAATACTACAAGGAGTTCTAAAGCCAGAACCTCAGAGCGACGAATAACAATGAAAGAAGGCCAAAAAAAAAAAAAAGTTATTAAAAGAATAAATAAATAAAATCAAAGGAAAGACAAACACAATGGCAAATACAGATGTTAACATATCAATATTAACTCTAAATGTAAATGGACTAAACTCTTCAATAAAAAGACACAGAGTTGCAGCCTGGATTAAGAACAAAACCCAACCTTTTGCTGTCTCCAGGAAACACATTTAGCTACAAAAGATAAAAATAGGCTCAAAGTTAAAGGATGGAAAACAATCCTACAAGCAAATGGACCAAAAAAGAAAGCAGGAACAGCTATACTTATATCAGATAAAACAGATTTCAAACTCAAAAAGATAAAAAGAGACCAATGGTCACTACATTATGATCAAGGGGACAATACTTCAAGAAGAAATAACACTCATTAACATATACTCACCAAACGAAGGAGCACCAAAATATATCAGACAACTGTTGTCCTCTCTGAAAACAGACATCAGAGAAAACACATACGTAGTGGGAGACTTCAACACACCACTATCAACAATGGATAGATCAACAAGACAAAAAATAAGTAAAGAAACCAAAGCTCTAAATAAAGACCTAGAGCAATTGGGCTTAACAGACATCTATAGAACACTAAACCCCAAAAAAACGGAGTACACATTTTTCTCAAGCGCACACGGATCATTCTCCAGGATCGATCACATACTGGGGCACAAGACAAACATCAACAGATACACCAAGATTGAAATCATATCAACCATCTTTTCTGACCATGAAGGCATCAAACTAGAAATAAACCATAAAAGAAGGCAAGGAACTTTCCTACCTCATGGAGATTAAAAACCACACTACTGGAAGACCATTGGACTAATGAGGAGATCAAAGAAGAAATTAAAAAATTTTTTGAATTGAACGACAAGGAGGACACCAATATCCTAAATGTATGGGATGCAGCAAAAGCAGTAATAAGAGGAAAATATATAGCAATAGAAGCTCACATCAAGAAACAAGAAAGAACGCAAAGAAACAACCTAATCTCGAAGCTCAAAGATCTAGAAAAAGAACAACAAGAAAACCCCAAACCAGTAGAAGAAGAAATAATAAAAAACCAAAGCAGAAATAAATGAAATTGAAACTAAAAAAATCCAAAAGATCAATGAAACCAAGAGCTGGTTCTTTGAAAAAATCAATAAAATAGACAAACCCCTAGCCAGGCTCACAAAGGAAAAAAGGGAGAAAGCACAAATAAACAGGATCATCAATGAAAGAGGAGAAATCACAACGGACACAGCAGAAATCAAAAGAATAATCAGTAACTACTATGAACAGTTATATGGAAACAAGTTTAACAATCTAGAGGAGATGGACAAATTCCTACAACTCTACAATCACCCAAAGCTAGATAAAGAAGAAATAGAACACCTAAACAGACCAATTACAATTAGCGAAATTGAAATGGTAATCAAAAACCTCCCAAAAACAAAAGCCCAGGACCTGATGGATTTACAAATGAATTCTACCAAACATTCAGAGACGAATTAGTGCCTATCCTTCACAAACTCTTCCAAAAATGAGAAGGAAGGGACAATACCAAACACGTTCTATGAAGCCAACATTACACTAATACCAAACCGAACAAGGACAACACAAAAAGGAAAACTACAGGCCAATCTCCCTAATGAACACTGATGCAAAAATCCTCAATAAAATTTTAGCTATCAGAATCCAACAATGTATCCATAAGATAATTCACCACGACCAAGTTGGATTCATTCCAGGGGCACAAGGATGGTTTAACATCCGAAAATCAATCAACGTTATCCAACACATCAACAAAAAGAAATATAAAAACCATATGATAATATCAATAGATGCTGAGAAAGCTTTCGACAAAGTGCAACACCCATTCATGATAAAAGCCCTTGAAGTTCTTGGGATACAAGGAACATACCTCAACATCATAAAGGCCATCTATGACAAGCCAACAGCCAGTATCATTCTCAATGGTGAAAAGCTGAAAGCAATTCCATTAAGATCTGGAACAAGACAAGGATGTCCACTCTCACCATTGCTTTTCAATATAATACTGGAAGTCCTAGCCAGGGCAATAAGACAAGAGAAAGACATCCAAGGAATCCAAATAGGAAAAGAAGAAGTCAAACTATCACTATTTGCAGACGATATGATATTATACATAGAGAACCCCAAAAACTCCACAGAAAAGCTAATTCAACTCATCAATCAGTTCAGTAAAGTGGCAGGATACAAAATCAACACGCAAAAGTCAGTAGCCTTCCTATACACAAACAATAAATCTGAAGAAGAAGAAATCGAAAAGACCATCCCTTTTGTTATTGAAACAAAAAAAATCAAATATTTGGGAATAAATCTAACAAAAGAGGTAAAGGACCTATACAAAGAAAACTATAAAACACTGTTAAAAGAAATAGAAGAAGACACAAGAAATGGAGAGACATCCCTGCTCATGGATTGGAAGAATAAACATTATTAAAATGGCCATCCTTCCAAAAGCAATATACAGATTCAATGCTATTCCAATCAAAATTTCAATGTCATTCTTCAAAGAAATAGAAAAATTATTGATGAAATTCATATGGAATCACAAAAAACCCCGAATAGCCAAAGCTTTCCTGAAAAAAAAAGAAGGGAATGGAGGCATCAGACTCCCAGACTTCAAACTATACTACAAAGCCATAATCATCAAAACTGCATGGTATTGGAACAAGAACAGACATACAGACCAATGGAATCGAATAGAAAATCCAGAAATAAACCCACAGATTTATGGTCAACTAATCTTTGACAAAGGAGCAAAGACTATGCATTGGAGCAAAGAAAGTTTGTTCAATAAATGGTGCTGGGAAAACTGGGTCGCTACATGCAAAAGAATGAAGCTTGACCACCACCTCACACCATACACAAAAATCAACTCAAAATGGATTAAAGAACTAGACATAAGACCTGAAACCATAAAATATATAGAAGGAAATATAGGCGAAACACTACGTGATTTGCACATCAAAGACATCTTTACAGACACATCACCCAAAGCAGTGATAGTGAAGGCAAAGATAAACAGCTGGGACTATATCAAATTAAAGAGCTTTTGCACAGCAAAAGAGACAATAACAAAAACAAAGAGAAACCCCACCAACTGGGAGAACATTTTTGCACCCAACACTAATGATAAAGGACTGATCACAAAAATCTGCAAAGAGCTGATGAGACTCAACAACAACAAAGAAAATAATCCAGTCAAAAAATGGGCAGAAGAGCTTAAAAGAAACTTCTCTGAAGAGGAAATGCAAATGGCCAACAGGCATATGAAAAAATGTTCAACATCACTTGTCATCAGGGAAATGCAAATCAAAACTACCATGAGATACCATCTTACACCAGTGAGAATGGCACATATTAAAAAAACTAGCAACAACAAATGTTGGCGAGGTGTGGAGAAAAAGGAACTCTTCTGCACTGTTGGTGGGAGTGCAAACTGGTCCAACCACTGTGGAAAGCTGTGTGGAGATTTCTGGACCTACTAAACATAGAGCTTCCATATGACCCAGCAATTCCACTCCTAGGTATTTACCCAAAGGACACAGAAACATCAATTCCAAAGAACACCTGCACCCCTATGTTTATAGCAGCACTGTTTACAATAGCTAAGCTTTGGAAACAACCCAAATGCCCAAAAATAGATGACTGGATCAAGAAGATGTGGTACATATATACCATGGAATATTACTCAGCATTCAAAAAAGATAAACACATGCAATTTGCTGCAACATGGATGGCGCTGGAAGGGATCATGCTCAGCGAAATAAGCCAAAAAGAAAAAGAAAAATACCGGATGGTCTCACTCATAGCAGGAATCTAGAAAACTTAAATAAGGGACCAGGAAAATGAAAAACTATAAGAAAGTGAAAATCAAAATCAACAAAAAACTATGAACCAGAGACACTTTTAGGGGGGCTGGGGCGGGAGGGGAGGGATTGGGGTCAGAATGGGGGGCGGCAATTGTATGGGGAATATAACAATAAAATTTATAAAAAAAAAAAAAATAAAAAAAAAAATAAATAAACACAGGCAAATGTAAATTAATGTCATCTTCAAGTTGGGCTTCTCAGCAAGGTAACAAAATGTTGACATCAGTCTGAAAGTCAAATTAGGTTCTGTGTTATGTGGTGTGACCCGAGGTGTTGACACGCTGGCCCTCTGCGCTCGGAGCTTCAGGAAGGCACATGATTGGGAACAGAACTCAAGGCTTCAACTGCCTCCCTGCACACACCAACAGCAAAGCGTCCCTGTGAGTCAATCCGTGTTGTTTCTTCATCCTCTTCCAGGAAATGGGGTGATGCATTAAGTCATTCTTCACACCCTTACTGACAATCCACCCTGTGTCTAATGCTGTGATAGGTACTGAGAACAAGGGGTCCCCTCAATGGCAAAGAGACAGAGATCAGCCTACAGTCCTCCCAGGGCCACCCCCAGGTCTCCTGCTTTTCATTATCAAGTTGCTATACTTCGCCTCTCCTCACGTCCCAACCAGCCTCCATGCTGCTGGCTGCCCTGCCCCCCACCCTCCACAGGAACTGTTCTGACTGAGGAACCCTAAAATGACCTCACTGTCAAACGCAACAGGGCTCATTCTTCTGGTCACCCAACTTCTTCACACTGTTGTGTAGCACAAGTGTTTTTAATTCTTCCCTCTCTTACCATCTATCTCATCAGTCCCTTTTAGTTTTCCTACAAACTTTCTGACATATAATTCTCCTTAAAGCCCTCAAAGTCCTTCCCATCTCCTACAACTGTAGAATCCAAATTTCTTGGCATAAGACCTCTTGGGGGCCTCCCTGGTGGCACAAGGGATTAAGCACCACATTATGAAGCAAACCACATCCCCGGCAGCACAAGTTCGATCCCTGGCCGGCCAGAGAGCAACCCACGTGGCGCAGCAGACCTCTCCTGACTTGCCCGCTGCTCCCCTCAGCAGTGTATTTCAGTCAGTCTGCCTGTTCTGTTCCCCGCTCTGTCTCTGGTGAATCCTTTCACCCTCCGTACCTCTGACCTGTACCCCAGTTCTTGTATGCATAAATGAATAAATCTTTAAAAAAAAAAAAGATCTCTTAGGATCCAGCTCTTACCAGCCTCTCCAGACTCATCTCCCCCCACCCCTACTTCTCATCTTCCTCTCCCCTTAGCTAATGCTGCAGAGCTCCTGCATGCCTCCTCCTTCTGCCTCCTCTGTCCATGCTCTTCCCCCAGAATACTCTCCTTCACTCACCTGGCCACCCACCTGATGAACCTGGACCATTCTTCCAAGTCTCGTCAGTAGCCACTTCCTTGCTGAACTCTCCCCAGATCATTCCCATTCCTACTTACTCCAGAGAGTCACCTACCCCTATCTGAACTATCTCTATACTTCCGGAACCCCTTTTCACTATCACGCTTATCACATTATATTGTAATTGTCTCTGTATCTGTTTTAAACATCTTGAAAGTAGAGGTTAAGTCTCACTCCCCTCTGTAGCTCCAGCTCCTTGCACGGTGCCTGGTACTGAATTCGATTTTGAGACTTATTTATCAAACAACCTTATAGAGCTGTTTAAATAAGGAGGATGTGGTAGACAGGATACTCACCTCCCCAAAAGATGTCTCAGTCCTAGTCTCTGGAATCTATATGTTCCCTTACATGACAAAAGGGATTTTGCATTGCAGATGTGATTACAGTTAAGGACTTTGAGAGGGGGAGTCTCCTAGATTATCCACTTGGATTCAATCTATTATGTGAAACTCCAAAAGTGAAAAACCTTCTCCAGTGGTGGCCAGACTCATAACCATGGAAGAAGTGTCAAAGACATGCAATATTGCTGACCTTGAAAGTGGAGGAAGGAGGCCATTACCCAGGAATGTGGCCTTCCCTGGAAGCGGGAAGATCAAGGACATGGATGCTCCGCTAGAGCTTGGAGAGGACAGCCCCATGGACCCCTTGGCGTCTGCATGGGGAGAGCTGTGGTAGACTTCTCATCTGCAGAACCACAGGATGATCAGTTTGATTTGTTTTAAGTTTGGAACAGGATCAGTTATCACGGAAAAGTCAATATTTTTAAAAAGGGAGTTAGTACACAAGTACAATAACTAAAAAGAGAAAGTGTCCCAGTGCCCCCAAGGACATGGAAATAGAAGCCAGTGGGGTTCAGTGATGAGAAAGGGAACTTGCAGTAGAGGCACTGGGCTATGCCTTCTGAAAAAGACATGAGAGAATTTTGAAGGATTTTGATTTTAGACACAAGTTAATGAGGGACCGGGGTGCTGTAGCTGGAGGGAGAAACACCCAGAGATCATAAGTCCTGAGAACGGATGGGGGTTTGATGTCTCCCCGGTGTGAGAGAAACCTCACACCCTGCCCAGCTAAGGGTGCACCCCATTGCTAGGAAGGCTGGCACATCCCCAGTTTCCGCCCTCAATGCACAATCCAGACATGACTTTCTCGCCTAAGTTCACTCTCTCCCAACACTGGGAGCCCCTGGATGGGGGTTGACATTTATAGCGTGGCTGGTCAGACCAGACTTGCCCACAGGAAGTCATTAGAGAACAAAACAATATGCAGTACACAAGCTAACGGAGTATCACTGAGTGCCATGTATGTATTTTAAGTAATAAAGACAATGGGAGACCCATGAAGAAAGACATCATCATTGGCTGCTGGGGACAGAGAGGCGGGTTTTATGGAGGAGGTGGGATGCGAGAGGACTCTGGAGGAAAAGACAGCTTCAGAAAAGGAGGAAGGCAATCCATTTAAGACCAAGGAACAGAGGGCAACATGAGGCAGCACCTTAGGTGGTTTCGGGGTATAGGTGGCTGGAGTATGCTTTCCCCAGTCACGAACAGCTCCCTCCTGTTGAAAAAGAGGCTGCGCTGCCCTCTGTGCTTCTCCCTAGAAGGGATGATCTGGGCCCCTTCTTGAGAATCCAGTTTGAGCCCTTGCTATTGGTAGTCTCTAAAGGTAGTGGGAAATCCTAAAGGTGCTGGGGATGATAGCCACCCTCCCTGGTGCTGCTGGCGGGACATCAGCAGCAGTGGGAGAACATGCTTTCCTGCAGCAGCTCTGAGGGGCAAGTGCACTTGAAGCATTGTTTGGAGGGCTGTTTGGTGTCAGACGTACGGTTCAGGGAGGAGTTCTAAAGTTATCATTCAGAGTGAATTCATTTGAAAAATCACATCTTAAATGACAAGGCTGTCTATTACACATCACCATTAAACATGCCAAAGGAGAAGCCATATTAGTAAAATGCCCACTTAACCTACCCTGACATCTCAACCCCACCCATTGCTGAACTTCCTAGAGCCTCATTTTTTTTAATAAGGGAAGTAGACAAATATGTGTGGTGAAAGCTAACAGTCCTTATTCACATAGAGACACAGTGTCATCTCTGAGCCCAATACACAGAAAAAGGAGGGGGAGCTAGAATGGAAGGCCCTGCTACACGGACACCCAGCACCCTGCAGCTTCCAGCAGCGCTATTGGAACAGAGGCTTTTCTTTTTTCCCACAGAGCACAGTGGTGTTGATTCCGTAAAGCTTTTGTTGAGACAGGAAAGGATAAGAATGAATTTGGAAAAGAAAGGGGCAGAGATTCTTTTCCCCTTGTATTCTGCTCAAAGTATCCCCCTCCCAAAAAAATTAGTTGAGAACCATGGTATGAAGGAGAGAAAAGAGACAAAAACTAGGTGACTGAGCAAAACAAAGAGAAAAAAAATCAAAGCGGTCTGATCGCTGGGCACTCAAGTGTCCCTTCCAGTCTCTGCTTGGACCCTGATACCAGGGTCAAACCAGTGAGGTGCACCAGGGCGTGTCGAAGGAGGGTTAGAGTTCCTTTGACCCAGTGTCCCCGCCTACGTGGATGGGACAGAGGGAGTTCAGGACAATGCAGCAGTGTACAGCATTGCTCAGGAAATGAGCTAGTGGGTGAACAGGAGTAGAGTCCACACCCTGCAGTGCTTGAGCAGGAGCTGAGAGCATGTGTTACAGATTTCTTTGACACGTGGTCACCAGTCTGTCCGCAAGACTGAAGGCCAAATGTCATGTTGGTCAAGTTATACCAAAGTGTTCATAGTGCTTCTTCATTTTTATTTGCTATCTTGATGGAAATTTTCTTTTGCTTTGCTTTATTCTGCCACGAGATGAATAGAATCGTGACTTATATTTCACAACGTGCACAGTGATTTCATGTGTGGCTGTTGTGTTCATGCTGCCGACAGCCACGGCCTCCCACGTTGTCTATGCCACACGCTCACTCTCCCACCCACTTCCTGTTACAGGCAGTAAATCACAGCGGCTAAGTGCCACTTGCACCTCAATACCTGTCCGAGTGCTCCTTGGGAAAGCAGCATAAGAACTAAAACCGGCTGTGCTGAAGGAGTCCCAAGCCCAGAAGGACGGACGCTCTCACCTTGGCCACATAAGAATACATCTTCTCCGAAATCTCCTTGAGAAGACTAAACCCAGAACTTCGAGAACAGACCAGAAGACACAAAGAAGGGCTTTCAAAAGTGGGAAGTAGGACTGGGTGAAGAGAAATGTAGAAGCCCAGTGCATAATGTTATGTTTTAAACCACATGCCTTTTTCCAGACGGGGTTATTAAATTAATTCAGAACTTATGCTCACACTTAAAAGATTTCTGTCACATTTTATGAACACGATGATCTCAGAGTAATTTGCACTGGAAATGTGTCATATTAAATCAGGAGCACTAATAAACTTTATTACTTAAACTCCACATGGATCAGACGTGGCAGATAAACCATTCTACTTTTACACTCATATTCAGGCCATTGAAATATGGTTGCTCCTATGGGAAAACATAAATACACTTGATAACATGCTGTCTGCCCCGCCATAAAAGTGCCGGTCTGCATGCTGGAGGCATCACCTGCCCTTGCCTCTCCCCACACAGAAGCTTATTACAGGAGTAGGACAGGTTGACCCAGGCAGAGATATTTCTTTGGGATTTTAAAACACTTTGATTTCCATGGCTTTATGACCTTCCATTCACCCTGAACAGCCGTTACGCTGGACTGTGTGTAACAGTTAAGAATTGTTTTACAGGTACAAGTGCAGTATAAAAAGTACAGGTTGGTGAGTTATGACACCTGAGTTCTTCCAGTTCTGCCACCAGCTGGCTCCGTGATCTGAGCACAAATCAGATAGGACGGTGTAATAGAAAGAGCATGGGCATTGAGATCAGAGGTCTATTTCCTTTTAACAGATGTTTTTTTGAAAGCCTAACATGATCCAGGCCCTGGGTGAGGCACTAGAGATACAAGAACAAGTACGAATTCAATTAGTATCTAAACAGGATATTTAGGAAATTAAATTAAATTATTATAAAATATGTATAACTGTGTACAATTTCATAGAAATTTTACTTTGTGTTTTTTTTTTAAATTCATACCTAAAAAATGTAGGAGTAAGGGCTGGGAAATTCAGAATGGTGAGGAGGTACTTCCAGATGTTAAATAAAAAATCATTTCAATATGGTATAATGTTGGTAAGCTTGACACAAATGTTCAGTCAATAAACCTGTAGATGTGAAAGCTGGGGTGAAAAGAAGGGAAAGAAATGGCACCCCCCCAAAATAAAATATTTTTTAAAATCTTAATATGACTTCTCACCAAGGAGCCAAAAAACTGAAAAGTACAAAAATTTACTAAAAAAAATTAAAGGAGACACAAAAATGGAAAGTCCTCTTCTGTTACTGGATTAGTAGACTTAATATCAGTAAGCTATCAATACTACTTAAAGTGATCTCCAGATTCAGTGCAATCTCTATTAAAATCCCAGCAACTTTTTTGCAGAAATAGAAAAGTCCACATAGAAATTTAAAATTCAGATGGAATCTCAGGAGACATTGAATAACCAAAAAAATTTTGAAAAATAATACAATGGGACTTCAGTCCATGCAGCAAAGTTATGGTAATCAATACAATGTGGCACTTCTATAAAGACAGACAAATAGAAAAATGGAATAGAATAAAGAGTCTAGAAATAAACACTAGCAAATATAATCAAATGATTTTTGACAGGGATGCCAAGACCTTTCAATAATCTTCAAGAAATCATGTTGTGAAAATTAGATATCCACATACAAAAGAGTGAAATCAGGGACCTCCCTGGTGGTACTAGGGGTTAAATCTCAGAAGCATGAAGCTACCCACAGCCACTGCAGCACAAGTTCGATCCCCAGCCAGGGAGTTAACCCACATGGAACAGCAGACTTCTCCTGTCTCACCCATAGCTCCCTTCAGCAGTGTATTTCAGTCAATCCACCTCTTCTGTTCTCCACTCTGTCCCTGGTGAATTCTCTCACTCCCTACATCTCTGGCCTGTACCCCAGTTCTTGTATGCATAAATAAATAAATCTTTAAAAACAAGAGTAAAATCAGACCCTTGCCTTACCTCAAATATGTAAATATTAACTCAAAATGGATCAAAGATCTAAACAAAAGAGTTAGAACTACAAAACTCTCAAAAGAAAACATACAGGTAAAACTTCCTGACATTAAATTGGGCAATTTCTTGGATATGGCACCAAAAACACAGGTCACAAAAGAAAGATAAGTTGAATGTCATAGAAATTAAAACTTTTGTGCATCAAAGAACACTGGTAGAAAATTGAAAAGGCAACCCACAGAATGGGGAAAAACATTTGCAAATCATATATCTCATAAGAGATTGCTATCCAGAACATAGAATTCCTGTAAATCAACCAGAAAAAACAACCTGATAAAAACTTAGACAAAGGGGGCCTCTCCTGGGGCGCAGCAGTTGAGCGCTGGACTGCGAAGCTGCCCGCAGCCTCTGCAACACTGGTTCAATCCCCGGCCTCCAGCGAGGCTCCCACACGGCACACAGACCTCTCCTGCTGTGCCTGCTGCTCCCCCCAGCAGTGTACTTCATCAGTCTGCCTGTTCTGTTCCCCACTCTGTCTCTGGTGAATTCTCTCACCCTCCCGCGCTTCTGACTATACCCAGTGCTTGTATAAATAAATAAATAAATAAATCTTTTTTTAAAAAAATTAAGCAAAGGACTTAAGTAGACAAAGTCTATTGTAGATACACAAATGCCCGGCAAGTACATGAAAGGGCGTGCAACAGCAGCAGTCATTAGAGAAATGCAAATCAAAACCATAACAAGATACCCATTAGTATCAATACTATAAAATAATTTTTTAATGAAAAATAACATGCTGGCCTGTTCTCTAAGGTTATAGAGAAAGTAGAACCTTATGCATTAGTGAGAGGCATGTAAAGTGGTGCAGCTACTATAGAAAAGATTTGGCAATTCATCAAAATATTAAAGACAGAATTACACTGTGATCCAGTAATTCCACTTCTAGGTATATACCCATAAGAACTGAAAGCAGGGCCTCCCTGGTGGCACAAGGGGTTAAGCACAGCACTGTGAAGCTGTCAGCTGCCTCTGCAGCAGGAGTTTGATCCCCGGCTGGCCAGGGAGAAACCCACATGGCACAGCAAACCTCTCCTGTCTTGTCCGCTGCTCCCCTCAGCAGTGCATTTCAGTCAGTCTGCCTGTTCTGTTCCCCATTCTGTCTCTGGTGAATCATTTCACTACCACCACCACCCCCACCTCTGACCTGTACCCCAGTTCTTATATGCATAAATAAATAAATCTTAAAAAATAACTGAAAGCAGGGACTCTAATAGCTATTTGTACACCCATGTTCATAATAGTATTATTCACTATAGCTGAAAGATAGAAACACTAGCATTCATTAAGAGATGAATGGATAAACTAAATATATATCGTATGACAATATCATGGAATATTATTAAGCAATTAAAAGAAACAAGCTATTGTTACCTGCAACAGTATATGAATCTCAAAAAAAATGTTCAATTAAAAAAGGCAAGCATAAAGTGCAAATATTATATGACCCCATTTATATGATATTTTTAAAGAGGACAACTATATAGAAACAGATGAGTGGTTGCCTGAAACTAGGGTATAGGAGTAGAGATAGACTTTAAATCATCATCAGGAGCCTCTGAGCTGATGGAAGTGTTCTAAACTCTATTTAATGATGGTTATACAACTGTTTAAATATACTAAACTCATCTAACTGTACACTTAAAATGGGTGAATTTTATAGTATGCAAATTATTCCTCTATAAACCTGGTTGTTTTTTTTTTAAGCGGTGTCAGTTCTTCTCAGTTCCTTACTGTAATACCTAAAGAACTATTTTCTGAAGTCCTGAAATGAGAAGAAAAGGTTGAATGGAGGCCTCCCAGGTGGCGCAGTGGTTGAGCGCTGGGTTGCAAAGCTGCCCGCGGCCTCTGCGGCGCCGGTTCGATCCCAGGCTGCTCCCAGGCCCTGGAGGAGGATCCCACATGGCGCGCAGACCTCTCCTGCCGCCCGCTGCTCCCCTCAGCAGTGTACTTCGGTCCTTCTGCCTGCTCTGCTCCCCGCTCTGGCTCTGGTAAATTCTCTCACCCTCCCGCGCTTCTGACTGTACCCAGTGCATGTATAAACAAACAAACAAACAAATAAATAAATAAATAAAATGCCTCTATAAAAAAAAAAAATTAAAAAAAGAAAAGGTTGAATGGGTAAAGCAAGCAAAACGAAAATGATCAAATTGTCCAGTATTTATGATACCAAAAAAGAGAATTACAGGCTTTGGAGGCAGCGACCCCAGGTGCTGCTTCTCAGCCTCCCCTTGAGCCATCACAAGTGCCTGTGCAAGGTCCTAAGGGAGAGGCACAGTGTTTCTCCTCACTCTCCCACTGCCAGTTTGCTTTGCTACCTAGAGAGGAAAAGAGGAGGACGTGATTATCACGGAGGTGGCTAGAGGAAAGGCAGGTGGTTAGATAAGTGAGCGTGTGCACATGCCTGCACACAGATAAACCACACATGCAGAAACAAACCCGCTTGTATGGGTGAGAGAAAATATAAGATTTCATCACAATTATATTACATAATTACAGGGAAATAAGAAGGCAATATATTCAACTGCTATTCTTGGTTGACTATTGAATTTTAACCAGGAAATGAATATTACTTAAAAGGAAAAAAAAATTCTTCTCTTTCATTGGGAAGATTGTGTACAACAGAAATATTTAATCCAAGCTTTTGCCTCATGAAATTAATTCTAATGTAAATAAGATTTTTAAAGGATAAAAACAGTCTGGAATGTTAATTTCAAATTTTACACTGTTATCAAAAGACTGATGCTTCAGAAAACAAGGAAGTAAATTTAAAATGCTTTCATTAGGTTAAAAAAAAAAACTTACTATCTTCATTAATGTTCATTTACCCAGTTATTATAAGTGTCCCCAGTCAGTATGCAAGAAGATGGGGAAGATCAAGAAGCAGAAGTAAGCTCTGTGCTCATGAAAAACTTCAACAACACAGGTTCCCAAGATAATTATTTTGCTTGTATTTCCAGAATGACCAGTTCCATAATCTGATTAGTCAAACATTTATAGAATTTCTACTTTCCCATTATGCACTAGAGTCATAACAAATTGTATGACTAGTTTGTGTGGAAAAGTTCATTGAAGGCAAATATAGAAACTA
Organism: Talpa occidentalis; assembly: GCF_014898055.3. Classification (NCBI taxonomy): domain Eukaryota; kingdom Metazoa; phylum Chordata; class Mammalia; order Eulipotyphla; family Talpidae; genus Talpa; species Talpa occidentalis. The sequence goes on from NW_023605030.1 coordinate 24,749, forward strand.
CCTTTGGTTCTGTCACTTGCAGACTATCAAGCTATGTGGTCACCAGTTTATGCACGTTTAAGATATGAAGAGATAATTCCTACGTCTCAGGATTATTTTAAGGATTAATGGTATAATATCTGGTAAAACACTTGCCACAAAGAGGCCACCCAGTAAATGACAGATATTCTTCTGTTCCATTCCACACTTCACCCACTGTTCACCATCTTACCCAGACACACACACACACACAAGTATAAATAATGCCAGGCAATATGACAGCTCCACAATATCAGAAACCCAGTCGCCTTCTAGCATATGACTCTTACAGTCTCAACATGTGGCTTCCATTTTGTTTTCTAAGATGCTTACTGTAGGTGGTGCAAGGGGTTAAGTCTCAGCTCTATGAAGCTATCCACAGGCAAATGCATGAGTTTGATCCCAGCCAGGGAGCTAACCCACATGGCGCAGCAGACCTCTCCTGTCTCGCCAGCTGCTCCCCTCAGCAGTGTATTTCAGTGGATCCACCTGTTCTGCTCCCCACTCTGTCTCTGATGAATCCTCTCATTCCCTGAACCTCTGGCCTGTACTCCAGTTCTTGTATGCATAAATAAATATATTTTTAAAAGATGCTTACTGTAACTCCACCATTGCATGTATCCTCCTGTCCGAAGGAGAGAGGCCAAAGGCAAGGTACCATCCATCCCTGCTGTTCAGAGGTAAAACTAGAAAGTTGTGCACACATTGCAATTCATATTTCAATGAGCACTGCCACCCTGGGGAGCAAGGCCACATTATGACTTTTGTGGAATCTAGACACTCGTCCTTTTCTCCTTGAAAATAAAATTTTAAATTATTATTAAATATTTGTATTAAAATTATATTTTATGTCTGCATCAGTATAAAGATGGATGTGTTTAAATTATAGATAAAAACATGTTTTCAACTCAAAAGATTTTTAATCATTATTTTAAGGAGATTAAAACATTTTCAAATAAATTTAAAACATTTTAAAAAATGCTGCAAGTTAAATCATTTGCATTTGGATTATAAAAACACATGTCATCAGTTGTCATTGCTCTCTTTTTGTAATAATAAAGTCTTCTTATAAAATGGTTTCTGAAAAAAAGAGATTAAAACATTTCATAACTCTTTAAAAGTAGGATGTTCTTACTTGCTTAATGGATAAGTCAACCTGCTAGATAGGGTGCAAAAAAGGAGAGCAGAAAGAAGATCCAGCCACCAGATCTGATCAGAGACTTCTGATCAGAGAACAGGAGGTGCTGTCCACCACGTCCCCCACCCCTAATAGAATGCAGTCTTGATTTGCTCTCACTGTGACTTAGGCAACACGACATATAGGATCAGAGAAGGCAGCCTCCCCTCAGAGCTAGGCAATAAAGTTCAGGGATTCAGTTCCCTCCAGTTGTGTTCCCAGCACAGTTCCCAGCACAGCTGTCAACTTGGAAGAATGACCATCCCATACAGTCATGGTGGATACAAAATTTTATCCATTCCCCAGCACTCTTGCACCACCAATCTAACTAATTCCAACATTGGTCTTCATCCACATTGGTCTTCCTTATGCAGCTTTCAGATCTATCATTTCCTGATGCACTTAGTTCCAACCTATAAACTTATCTGTAAACACATTTGCTAGGTGACCAATTCATATTGGTTTTCCCAGAAACTTCATGGTGTGGTTACTGAAATTCTTGTGTTCCACGAAACCTTTTAGTCTCCAACAAACAAAGATAGTTTGTCGAATGATAATATAATAACCTTTAAACTTCATCAACTTCTGTTGATGATAAAAAACACGAAAAACAAGATAAAAAGCACAGGAAAAGGTTTTAAGTAACAATTGTAGTTCTGGAAAGTTCAAGTAGCATCTAATACTAGAGCTCAGCAAGAGATACACAGTCATTAAATGTGGGCAATTCAGGTATCCTGGCTTCCCAGCCATTTCAGTGTGAAAAGGAAAGACTAGGCACCAGGTCCCTCTTCTCTTGGCTCCCTGAAATGACCTCTTCTATAAATATTTTAGATGAATCACCAAAGGAGAAAAGGTAGTGGCTCTCAAATCAAAGTGCACTTAAGAATAACTTAAGAACCTAAAATATGCCTTTCTGAACCCTATCCCCAGAAAGCTTGGGTGATAGCGAAAGGTTCATGCCTGTACACACTCGTGGAGCACATTTTCCAAAATTCTGGAGTAGGGAAAACATTTTCCCTCTCACAGCAAAGAAAGTGGAGCTATGTGGGAATGAAGAGCCAAAGCGCAGAGTGTGCAGACTGCTGTTATCAGAAAAGCACTTTCTTGTAAATCTTAAGATGGTTGGAATACCTAAAGCAAAGTAGATCTGTGTTAATCGAGATAACTAGGCTCTATATACACATACTGCAATGTAGTATGTAGATCTATATAGCTGTAGTATATACATAGATAACAGCACAAATGAGATAACAGCCATTAAAGTGACAGTGTATAACAGGCACTCAATAAATGTTTATTCCTGGATGTTCCATGGTGGTGTGTTTAACATGTATATAAAAACATATCAGTAGTCTTGTTTTGACCACATTAAAGCTGATATGGCCAAATAGAGATGACAAACAGGCAGTTGGATATAAGATCCTCAAACTCAGGGATTTGATCAAGAGTCAGGATATAGCTAAAGATACAGACTTAGGGAGCTATTCACTTGAAGTTTCCAGGGCTCTGATAAAACAAAAGCCAGGGGGCTGGGATTTTAATGCCATGTCAAGGTCAGAAGTCCCATCACCTCTAAATCATAAGCCAGATCCTGGCATGAATCCAGGAGCCAGTTGCACACAGGCTATCCCTAAGCAGAAAGGAGAACGTCTTTGTCCCTCTGTTCATCATTGAACAGAGCCATAAAGTTCATTGACTTTAAGGCTATGTGTAAAAGTTCCTTTGCCTCTGGAGGTAAAAACCTAAATCATTATTGCTCTGTACAGAAACTCAGACTCAGGCAGAAGCAGGCATGAAATTGTCCATGGGCAGACTCCTGCCACCCAAGACATCAAGAGAGAAAAATTCCCAGACTATATCACCAAGGGAAGATGCACGTAGGCCAAAATCACCAAAAATAAGAGAAATCTCAAAATGATGGTAGGCAATCAAACCCAAAAGCAACCCCATTCCCATTCCTGAACTAAAGAGAATAGACAATCTGAAAGGGACTTTGAATCGGTGCAGTTGAAAATAGAAAAGTATTGAAGAGTTTGGAAAAAGTTTGAACATGTTGAAAGTGGTGCTTTAGACTGATTAAGGTAGCAAAGATATGCAAAATTAAATAGAGATGGGTGAGACTGGAGGCAACAAGCTTAATATTTGTTAGTCTTCACTCTAGGAACTTCACACTATCTACCTACAGATAGTGTTCTTTCTCCCTTCAAAACTCTCCTAAAATTTAATTGACACACCTCTTATGATCTGATGACCTCAGCATTTATTCTATGGCTTATAACTTCTTGCACATATATAAACCATATAAAGGAATTGCTAAACTCAAGCCTCCTTGTAGCAGGACGGATGGATAGATGGATGGATGGATACATACAGAGATAATCTTTTTGTATTCCCCATAGCACCTAACATTGTATGTGTTGGGTACATGAGAATGCTCTGTAAATGTTTTATAAGTAAATGAACCAACAAATGAACAACAGCTATGAAAGAAACTTTGATCAGAATCTTGCTCCATGGACATTTAACTTGAACTGAAGCACAAAACTAAGCTGATAGCTCATCATTAGCTCATTCCTCTAGAACCTCACAGGCCCCCTTAATTGTTTCTTTTCTTTATAGTCTCTGTGTACAGTATCTGTCAATATATTTCATCAGAATTCACTGACATCTTTAAGCCCCATTGCACTTGATGAAAATTTTTGTTCTGTATGGATGTCCCTGGTTCAGATTGCTGTATAACCTGTCTCCTCTTCAAATTGGTTGCCAATGCATCAACACTTGACTACATGTTATAGTAAGCCTTACCCTAAATTGACTAACCCACTCCTAATGAGTTAGAACCCTCCCTCCCCCTTCTCTCTCTGAGAAACAAGCCCAACCTAATGACCAAGCTCTGGAAACAATAACAATAATCTGCACAGGGCAAAACTTCCCACAATGAATAGCAAAGTAGCAAAAATTCCAGAATCTCCTGAGAGGCCCAGAGCCATGCTTTATCTCCAAAGCTTTCCTACATAATAACGCTGGTGACAATATTTTATTGAACATCTAAAATGTCAGACAATGTTAGGCATCTTTAATATAGTTTGGTATGTAATCCTCATAAGAATCCAGTAAGGAATGTAGTTGCATGCCAATTTACAGGTGAGAAAGTTAAACATGAAAAGTT
>NW_023605032.1:0-29101 GCF_014898055.3 Talpa occidentalis
TTGGATGTAAGTATTAAAGGATATTAAGCAGGCCTTCAACAGCTTTATTTTTTTTTTAATAATAAATTTTATTTTTTATATTCCCCATACAATGCAGCCCCCCATTCTGACCCCAATCCCTCCCCTCCCACCCCGCCCCCCTAAAAGTGTCTCTGGTTCATAGTTTTTTGTTGATTTTGATTTTCACTTTCTTATAGTTATTTCATTTTTTCCTGGTCCCTTATTTAAGTTTTCTAGATTCCTGCTATGAGTGAGACCATCCGGTATTTTTCTTTTTCTTTTTGGCTTATTTCGCTGAGCATGATCCCTTCCAGTGCCATCCATGTTGCTGCAAATTGCATGTGTTTATCTTTTTTGAATGCTGAGTAATATTCCATGGTATATATGTACCACATCTTCTTGATCCAGTCATCTATTTTTGGGCATTTGGGTTGTTTCCAAAGCTTAGCTATTGTAAACAGTGCTGCTATAAACATAGGGGTGCAGGTGTTCTTGGAATTGATGTTTCTGTGTCCTTTGGGTAAATACCTAGGAGTGGAATTGCTGGATCATATGGAAGCTCTATGTTTAGTAGGTCCAGAAATCTCCACACAGCTCTCCACAGTGGTTGGACCAGTTTGCACTCCCACCAACAGTGCAGAAGAGTTCCTTTTTCTCCACACCCTCGCCAACATTTGTTGTTGCTAGTTTTTTTAATATGTGCCATTCTCACTGGTGTAAGATGGTATCTCATGGTAGTTTTGATTTGCATTTCCCTGATGACAAGTGATGTTGAACATTTTTTCATATGCCTGTTGGCCATTTGCATTTCCTCTTCAGAGAAGTTTCTTTTTAGCTCTTCTGCCCATTTTTTGACTGGATTCTTTTCTTTGTTGTTGTTGAGTCTCATCAGCTCTTTGCAGATTTTTGTGATCAGTCCTTTATCATTAGTGTTGGGTGCAAAAATGTTCTCCCAGTTGGTGGGGTTTCTCTTTGTTTTTGTTATTGTCTCTTTTGCTGTGCAGAAGCTCTTTAATTTGATGTAGTCCCAGCTGTTTATCTTTGCCTTCACTATCACTGCTTTGGGTGATGTGTCTGTAAAGATGTCTTTGATGTGCAAATCACATACTGTTTCGCCTATATTTCCTTCTATATATTTTATGGTTTCAGGTCTTATGTCTAGTTCTTTAATCCATTTTGAGTTGATTTGTGTATGGTGTGAGGTAGTGGTCAAGCTTCATTCTTTTGCATGTAGTGACCCAGTTTTCCCAGCACCATTTATTGAACAAACTTTCTTTGCTCCAATGCATAGTCTTTGCTCCTTTGTCAAAGATTAGTTGACCATAAATCTGTGGGTTTATTTCTGGATTTTCTATTCGATTCCATTGGTCTGTATGTCTGTTCTTGTTCCAATACCATGCAGTTTTGATGATTATGGCTTTGTAGTATAGTTTGAAGTCTGGGAGTGTGATGCCTCCATTCCCTTCTTTTTTTTCAGGAGTGCTTTGGCTATACGGGGTTTTTTGTGATTCCATATGAATTTCATCAATAATTGTTCTATTTCTTTGAAGAATGACATTGAAATTTTGATTGGAATAGCATTGAATCTGTATATTGCTTTTGGAAGGATGGCCATTTTAATAATGTTTATTCTTCCAATCCATGAGCAGGGGATGTCTTTCCATTTCTTTGTGTCTTCTTCTATTTCTTTAACAGTGTTTTATAGTTTTCTTTGCATAGGTCCTTTACCTCTTTTGTTAGATTTATTCCCAAATATTTGATTTTTTTTGTTTCAATAAAAAAAGGGATGGTTTTTTTGATTTCTTCTTCTTCAGATTTATTGTTTGTGTATAGGAAGGCTACTGACTTTTGCGTGTTCATTTTGTATCCTGCCACTTTTACTGAACTGATTGATGAGTTGAATTAGTTTTTCTGTGGAGTTTTTTGGGTTCTCTTTGTATATTATCATATCATCTGCAAATAGTGATAGTTTGACTTCTTCTTTTCCTATTTGGATTCCTTGGATGTCTTTCTCTTGTCTTATTGCTGTGGCTAGGACTTCCAGTATTATATTGAAAAGCAGTGGTGAGAGTGGACATCCTTGTCTTGTTCCAGATCTTAATGGAATTGCTTTCAGCTTTTCACCATTGAGAATGATACTGGCTGTTGGCTTGTCATAGATGGCCTTTATGATGTTGAGGTATGTTCCTTGTATCCCAAGAATTTCAAGGGCTTTTATCATGAATGGGTGTTGCACTTTGTCGAAAGCTTTCTCAGCATCTATTGATATTATCATATGGTTTTTGTATTTCTTTTTGTTGATGTGTTGGATAACGTTGATTGATTTTCGGATGTTAAACCATCCTTGTGTCCCTGGAATGAATCCTACTTGGTCGTGGTGAATTATCTTATGGATGCATTGTTGGATTCTGATAGCTAAAATTTTATTGAGGATTTTTGCATCAGTGTTCATTAGGGAGATTGGCCTGTAGTTTTCCTTTTTTGTGTTGTCCTTGTTTGGTTTTGGTATTAGTGTAATGTTGGCTTCATAGAACGTGTTTGGTATTGTCCCTTCCTTCTCAATTTTTTGGAAGAGTTTGTGAAGGATAGGCACTAATTCGTCTCCTTCAGACAGCTTTAGACACACTTTCCTCTGGACCCTCTCTGGGAAAGATCTTTGATGCGGACCACAGACCTTTGAGACCTTCACAGACCTCTCAGACCCCTGCAGAAATCTGAGACCTTCACAGACTATGCAGACCCTCAAGACCTTCACATCAGAACTCCAGCATTGCCTCTGACATTGCCTGCTGACTGGCACCATTGCCTTATGCCTGGTATCTCTAAGAGCTGTAACACTGGTGCCTGGTCCTCTAGCACCACCTCTATGAGGTGTTCATCACTTCTGACATTTCTGCACTGCCTACTGATGCTATTGCATCTGGCACTGTCTAGCCCAGCCTCTAGATAGCTGCTGCTGGCTGCTGGAGTGCCACCTCAGCACCACTACCTGTGATCACCTCCAGCTGCCCCCATGAGTTGGATCCTGGTCCATCACCAGGTGTGCCACCAGCTCCAAGCCCTCATCAAAGGGACAATGCCATCTTGCATGAGCAGTTTTTGATTTGGACTACTGGACACTGTGGACACTGAAGTAGGAGAGTCAGCCATTTGTGGCTATAGAAACTTTCCTTTTTCCCAATTTTTCCTTTGTTAATAAACCCCATTTGTTGTTGCACCCTAAGCCTGAGTCATGTCTTTCAGTTGAAAGAGCAGAGGAGAACCCAGCAGCTGTGACATTCCCCAGCTTTGCATTGTTTCAAATCTACTATACCATTTTCCCAAGAATGTTTTTTCAACATTCAATAAAATATTTTTAAAGCAATAGGATCATCCCATGATAGATAAATTGCCTAGTTTGTGAAACTTACCAGATTTAATAGTTTGAATTATTCCCCTTCTAAATACACTATTGAAATAAACAAACAAACAAATGGAATACTAAAGAGTATTGAGAATGCAAAAACTATAGCTGAATGAAATAAATGGATATATCTGACAAACAGCAATGAGCACAAAAGACAGTCCACACCAGAAAGAAACATATTTTGCAATTCCAATTACTAAAAAATATCTTGGGTAAGCAAAATTAACATATGGTTCTAGGAGTCAGTAAAGTGATTAGACTGGGAGATGCCAAGGAAGTGCTGGAGGGGGCATTAGTGGATTTATTGATCTGGATGCCAATCACGCTATGTATTCACTTTGTAAAAACATCCTATATTTTTTGATTTGTGTACTTTTCTGCATGCTACACTCAAATATGTATGTTATACCAAAATAAAAAGTTTACTGAGAAAATGATAAGTCTTGAATTTAACAAATGGAATGTTAAAAACCTGTGATTTCTTTCTCTCATTTAAAGCTTACCTGTAGCAGCAATTCGATTAATGGCACCCCAGGACCTGCGGATGCTCTCTGAACAATTTGGGCCACTTTTCTTAAAATCTTTAGTTACAATCTTCATAAATATATCACAAGGCACCAGATCCTCAAACTGCCAGATAGGAGCAGAGGCTGCAAGAGCACTAAGTAGTAAGAAAAAGAAGAAAAGATGTAACTCAGCAAATTTGAATTCTAACATTGAACCTGATATTGCGTGTAAATGAGAGACATTGAGATGAATATTGAATTATATTGAAAAATATTAAAATGACATCGAGAAAAATAACTATTCATGAGATAGTGAAATCTCAGTACAACAGATGTAGCATGTTTTACCCAAAACAAATCTCTAACTTTGCCTCAACAATCATTAAGAAGTGCCCATAGCCAACATAAATGTATTTACCCAACCACCATATGAGGATATTTCATCCTGAACCAGGCTGCAAGCATGCCTCCATAAGATCCCCCTACTGCAATGAAAGGCTGATTTTTAGCTCCTGGGATTGTTTTTTTCAAGTGTTTGATTAACTCTGCAAAATCAGCCAGAGCTTGTTCTGAAGTCAGAAAATTCAGGTGTTTGGGATCCTAAAGAAAAATAAAGAACATGAGTATAAATATGAGTATAAATAATAGCAGCTTAGGCACAGCACAGATCCAGCAAAAAAAAAAAAAGTCAGATAAACATCTCTTCAAAAGAATTGCTAGGCAATTAAGTTAAAATGTCCAGTCAAAGAAATGTTGGTTTACACCACTCATGAAAAAGTGATTTTAAGTTTGTGGGAAGAGCATATAATATGTTTTGCATTCAAACATAATTTCTATTAAATGCTATTTAACAAAGACCTTGTTGAAATTTTAGAACAGAAATAAAGTGTAAATAACATTTAACAGCAACTGTGATGAAACACCATGCTAAGTTTAACAAATACTGTATTAAAAACTTTATTTCTAATCTTGATACATCTAAAATGGCTACCCTATAGGCAAAGGTAAACTAAATCCTGTAAAAAAATGAAGAATAATCGGCAAAAATAAAACCATCCCTCCTTATTAAAAAGATGATTATTATATCTGATATACTAACACATAGAGCAAATTACCCTGCCACTTATAAACAACTATGAAATTGAGGTTAAAAAAGAAAAAAATATAACAACTCTTTTCAGGCATCGGAAAAAAGACAACACAAGACTGATTGTTGAAAGAAGGAAAACTCATAAACTAAGTTCCATGGTCATCTAGGTCTCTGCCTAAGGACAATTTCTGCACTGCAATGTAGAGAGATGGAGCTCAGTGTCCCATTTAGAGCACTACCGATAGTACCAACATTGAAAAGTAAGTTGTTCAAAGAAAAATATTAACTAATAGTAAATACATACGACAACTTCACATTGCCAGAATCACAAGGTAGTACATGAGTAACTTAGATGAAAGAAAAGTGTCCAGGTTTATTAGGCATAGTATCTATGGCAAAGGCAAAAGCTCCTAGTGAGAACAAGGCTAGAGGGAATCCAAGCAACCGGTTGGCCTCACTGAATCATTTTTCCTTATTTTGATCATTCTATTTTATTGAAAAACACCTTTTTAAGAAAACATAATGAGCATTTGAGTGCTTGTTGTCTTTGTTCCATTAACAGGTCCAATAATTTAAGTGTATAATTTATAAAAAAGAATTGTTTAATGACTTTTTTTAAAAAATGAAGTTCCCTCCACTGTCTCTAGCCTCATCACACTGAGCTAAAAACAGATAAACATTAAAATTATAATGATTTTTAAAAACCTCAAATTGTTAGGGGGAAAGGATGTCCTGCGTTAATCCCATACAGGCTTTGTGGACTCCACCCCAACTCCAGACCAAAGCCATCAGGACATTGGAAAAGACAAATCCCGTCACCACCAAAGGGAAGGTGGCTGGGACCTGAGGGTGGAGTTAAGCAGCCAGGGTTGGTATAAAACCAGACACGTGGGCCTTGGGGTCTCTCGCTCTGTCGCTCGCCTCCTGGCTTCACGGCTCCTGGCTTGTGGCCAGCTCTCAGAGTGCCATTTTGGAATTCCTGATCGGCGGATCAGGTAGGACGCATTTAAAACTTTGTCTCCCACTTTTCTCCCTGAGCTGTACATTTCCTCATTTCCCCTTCCCTTGTAAATAAACCTTTTATTAACCTTTAGCGTGTGCCTGCAGTAGAGTATTGATAAGTCCTTTTAAGCGCCCGGGTGAGGACCCACAGCCAGGCACCCCGTTTTATATGGGGGCTGCCCTATAACAATTTGTTTAAATTGTATATAAGAAGAAAGATTAAATACAAAATTATTAAAATTTTAAGCAGTTCTAAGTTAAAGCTATCATTGTGTAGGCCTGCTACTCCTAGGCAGCCTATTGGGCCGCCATTTTGTCACCTAAACACAGTCAAAATGGCCCAGCCAGTTAGGTACAGGAGCCCAACCCTTCAGCCCTTCAAATCAAACAAGAGCACAAAGCTGGATCACACTGGGAAGGTTATGCATCAAGAGGTATGTACAGAACTCCTGGGGAGCTGAGGACCAATGCATAACACATGCATAACATGTACTCCCAACTTATATACATCATTAGGTATGACTGTGAACACCCGGGGGGCCAGGATCGATGTATGACAAGGGACCCCAGAAGCTGATCAGTGGATGGCCTTGTTGATAAGATTAAAACCATGGCTGGGGATTAGGGTGTGTCATCAAGTAGATAAGAAGTGCCTGGAGGGCAGATTCACAATCCCTAATCTTCTACACCCTTCCCTTTTCTATAATCTCCTTCCCCTTAATCTCCTTTTGCTCCTCCCCCTTACAACCAATACTGAGTGTCAATAAAAGGGCCAGGATCTTGCTCTTCAGCAGCATCTTGCATTATGTAGCCTGCTCCATGATTCCCGTTTCTCTGTCAGTGTGATGTTGCCCAACACAACATCATTTCTTCCTCACATTGGGACATGTAGATAGAAAATGCTACAAACTTTAAAAAAAAAAAAAATTTTTTTAATTTAAAAGTAAAAAGTATATTAACCTTAAATGAGTCAGCACCAAAGGGAAGGGATTCTCCATAGTATCGATGCTCAGCAAACACCAACATAGCCTTCAGTTCCTCAGCCACATCCCACATGAACCCCTAAGAAGAAAAGGATCCACTCACAGGTTAAAAGCAAGATGTAAAAAGAGTCATCAATCCTTTTTACAACATATATGAAATGGATGTTAAATCAGACCAAATTATGTGTGGAGCTGCACAATTTGTGTGTTTTGCGTGATTTTTGTTTGTTCTATATAATTGATGTTTGATTGATGCATATCAATCACACACTGAATTAGAGTGAAACAATGAAAATTAAGCCCAGGTTGCCCATCCACCAGATATTCCAACTTAAACTCTAGCCCTAGAATTAACATTATATCAGAAAAATAGTCTTCAAACTATACTGTACGCCAAATATTCAAAGACCTGAGGATATCTAAGTTAGCAGCCTACTGTACAGGCATTTACAACATAAAAGAAAAAAACAGTATCAAGAAGCTTACAGAATTCCTTTGGGTTTTATATTAATTTTATTTGAAAATAAACTAGTAGATAGTAGTAACTAACATTAATTGAGTGCTTGCAATGTGTCAGGCACTGTTCTAAACACTTTGTATGTAATAATTCCGTTACTTGTCACAACAACCTAAGAAATAGGCACTTTCACTATCTATCCCTAGTTTACAGACAAGGATAGTGAAGCACAGAGTTTCACACTGTCCAAAAGTGGCAGCACCAAGACTCAAACACAGATTGTCAGGTGCTGTCAGACCTCCTGACTCCCACACTAAGGGTGGTCATTCATCAGTTACTGCACTTTCTCACTTACCTCAGCTGTGACCTCAGACTCCTTCTCAACAAAGCATCCTCCAGTCAACATAAATCAATTCAATTTAGATTAGCACCAATTGAAACTGTCATTCCTAGTGCACAATGTTGCTTTCTAACAAGCTGCTACTCCCCAACTGAGACAAAAAACATCTGAAAGCTTGTTTGTTTTGATCAATAAATCATTATAAAAACTGAATGTTTGTGAGAATGGAGTCCTTAAACTGGTATCTGTGATGGTTGCAATAATCACTTTTCTCTCTTCTAACAACCTGTTCATTCCCTGCCATTTATCCACAGACCCTGTGATACCCAGCTCAAGGATACCCTCCTCTGATGATTATGCCTCCTCTCATCACCACTATGTCAGGTATGTATCTCTACTACTGTGCTTCACTATCTGCTGACAAGTATGTCTCTCCCTACCAGAATATAAGCTTCTTAAGGGTAAAGACCACCCTTCCAAATAAAGAGTTCTATGGAATTGAACTCAGGCTAGAGAAGAAGCAATTTATTTAAATCAATTCACATTATATTAAGTGATTATTTGTTGGCATTATTTCAGGAGTATTTTCATTTTTCAAAAGAGGTCCATGTAACATAATGACATTTAATAACATTATGTTACAACATTGGTCAACATTTCTGATTATTTTGTTCTGCTGTGTTTTCTATTTTTACATGTATTAATGTGAGGCTGATTTATAACACTACATATGTTTTAGGGCTATAGATTCACACCTCCACAAATGTTATCAGACAATGCCTACCACCAAAGTAGCAATAACCTTCCATAGTCCATTAAGACCCCTTCCAACTTTGCTCCCTCTCTCCTACCTACCACTTCTGGTAGTCTCAATTCTGCTGTCATATTTCAAGGGTTTATTTTGATTTGTTTTATCTATTCCTTCACTTTATTTTTCATATTCCGTCCAGTACTTATCTTCCTACTTCCTATTTCTGACTTAATTTGCTGGGCATAATCCTTTCCAGCTCTATCCACATAGGTACAAATGGCAAGATTTCATCTTTTCTTAAATACCTGAGTATATTCCAAATATGTAGAATATATACATATAGTGCATACATGTAGTCTATACACACACACACATATATACTAATTTTCTTTATCCATTCATCTATACTTGAGCATGTCAGTTATTTCCATAGTTTGGCTATTGTTAATAGTGCTGCAATGAACACAGGAGTTTTTGTACTGGTGGGCTATTGCTGGATCATATGGAAGATCTATTTTTAAAGTTTTAAGAAACCTCCATACTATTTTCCATAGAGCTGGACCAGTTTACTTTCCTATCAACAGTATATAAAGGTTCCTTTTTATCCACCCCCTAACCACCAATTACTGTTTCTGGTCTTTTTTATATAGCCCATTCTCATAAGTGCGATGTGGTATCTCATTGTGGTTTTGATTTGTATTTCCCTGATAAGAAGAGATGATGAGCATGTTCTCAGGTGCCTGTTGGTCAGATGTATGTCATCTTTAGAGAAGTGTCTATTTAGCTCTTCTACTCATTTTTTGATTGAGTTTTCTTCTTTTCGTTGAGTTATAGGAATTCTTTGTAGATTTTGGAAATTAGCGCTAGGTCAGACATACTATGTGTAAAAATTTTCTCCAATTCAGTAGGGTATCTTTTGGTGTTGTGCAGAAGCTTTTCATTTTGATGTTAGTTTATTTTTGCATTAGTTTTCCTTCCCAGTTTAGTTGAATAGGCTTTCCCTCTGCCATTGTATGTTCCTGGTTTCTCTGTCAAAAATTAACTGCCCATATAAGTCTAAGTTTATTTCTGGGTTCTCAATTCTATTCCATTGGTCTGTGTGTCTATTTTTATTCCCATACCATACTGTTTTGATTACTATTGCTTTGCAGTAAAATTTGAAGTCTGAGAGCATAACATTCTTCTATTTTCTTAGAATTGCTTTGGCTATTCAGGGTCTTTTGTAAAAAGTGATAGCTTTCGGGGCTCCCCAGTGGCACAGCAGTTGAGTGCTGGGCTGTGAAGCTGCCCGCAGCCTCTGCAGTGCCAGTTCAATCCCCGACCACTGGAGAGGGTCCCACATGGCACACAGACCTCTCCTGCCCGCCCGCTGCTCCCCTCAGCAGTGTACTTCGTCGGTCTGCCTGTTGTGCTCCCCGCTCTGGCTCTGGTGGATTCTCTGACCCTCCCGCACTTCTAACTGTACCCAGTGCTTGTATAGATGAATAAATAAATCTTTTACAAAAAAAAGTGAAAAGCTTTCTTATTTTCTAAAATGAATTCTTTTTATTCCTTCCTCTTGCCTAATTGTTCTAGCTAGGACTTCCAACATTATGCTAATAGTAATGGCAAGAGTGGGCATTCTCAGAGGAAAAGTTTTCAGTTTTTCACCATTGAGTATGATGTGAGCTGTAGGTTTGTCACAGATGGTCTTTGCTATGTTGAGGTAATTTCTGTCTATCCCCCCCTTTTTTAAGAGACTTTTTAAAATAAATGAATGTTAAATTTTCTCAAATGTTTCCCTGGCATGTACTGATATGATAACATGACTTTTTTTCTTTCCTTTTGTTTTTGTGGTGAATGACATGAATTGAGTTGCATATGTTGAACTATCCTTGCATCCCCGAAATAAATTCCACTTGGTCAGTATGTGATCCTTTTAGTGTATTATTGAATTTGCTTTGTCAAGATTTGCTTGAGACTTTTGTATCTATCTCTTTGAGGATATTGGTCTGTAATTTTCATTTTTTTTCTGATATCCTTGTTTGCTTTTGATGTCAAGGTAATGTTGGTCTCACAAAACGTATTTGCAACTGTTTCCTCTTCAATTTTTTCAAAGAATTTGACAAGGATAGGCCTTAGTTCATCTTTGAAGTCTGATACAATGCTCTAGTAAAACTGTCTGATCCAGGGTTTTTGGTTGCTTCATTAATCCAATAGTCATTCAGTAGCATATAGTTTGGTCCCTACATACTATCATTTTTTGATTTCTAGTTTCATACCATTGAAATCAGAAAAAGATACTTGATATTTCAGTCTAATTTACTGACACCTGTTTCATGACCCAACATAGTCTATCTTTGAGAAGGTTGTTATGTGTACCAGAGAAGAAAGTGCACTTAGCATTTTTGCAGTGGAGTACCTATAAATGTCTATTAAGCCCATCTGTTCTAATTCCTCATTTAAGGCTGTTCTTTCATCATTCATTTTCAGTCTGGTTGATTTGTCCATTGATGTTAAGTGGGGGTTAAAGTACCCTGCTACTGTTGTTGTTTTCAATGACTGTTTTTAAGTTTATCATTGCTTTACGTATTTTGATGCCCTTTCTTTTGTTACATAAATATGAGCATTAGGTTTTCCTTATGTTATTAATCCCTTAATTCTACAATGTCTATCCTCGTCCCTTGATCCTTTTTTAGCTGGAAGCATATTTTATCTAATTTAAGTATGGCTGCCCTTGCTTTTGTAAAGTATACCATTTGCTTGCAGGATTGTTTTCCAACCTTTTGCTTTGAGTCTATGTTTATCTTTGGAGTCAGATGGTCTCCTGGAGACAAATGAAAGTTAGGTTTTGGTTTCTGATCCAACTGGTCATTCTGTGCCTTTTGATTAGTGAGTTCAGACCACTGAAGTTTAGAAAAATTATTGATATACAAGCATATTGCTATTTTGTTATTTGTTACCTGGGTGTTTTTGCATTTTATCTGTTCTTTTATTCTTTTCTTGTTCTTTCTGCTTTTATTTTGAAAGCTAGCCCTTGTGTGGTGTTTGGATTCTGTTTTTATCTCCCTTTTTCTTCTAGGCGGTTTTGTTCTGAGGTTACCATTTGCTTAATATATAGGGTTCTGTTAACTATATCCTATCTTAAACTGAAAGCAAGTTAATCTTGAGCCCCTTATACCAGTTCCCATTTTTCACATTCCTGATTCGTGTTTAGTCCTCATACAACACTATGAACTAGATATTATTTTTTAAAAAGATTTATTTACTTATGCCTAGAAGAACTGGGGTGTAGGCCAGAGGTGCAGGGGGTGAGAGGATTCACCAGAGACAGAGTGGGGAACAGAACAGGCAGATCGACTGAAGTACACTGCCAAGGGGAACAGCAGGCAAGATAGGAGAGGTCTGCTGCACCATATGGGCTGCTCCCTGGCCCGCCAGGGATTGAACTTGTGCTGCAGAGGCTGCGGATTGCTTCATAGTGCGGTGCTTAACCCCTTGTGCCACGGGGGAGGCCCCCCTAGATATTATTATTATTATACCCACTTAAAAGACAAGAAACTTGCCCAAGTTACACAACATCATGGCAAATACGAATTCAAACTTGAATTAAAGTCTGGTTAAAGTCTTCACTCTTGACCACTATGTTAGACTGCCTCTCAGTAATGGAATGCTGAGAAACATTATCAGAACATTTTAGTATGTAAATGAGGGTATCTAGGAATAGGAAAGAGGCAGAACTTGCTCTTCTAGTATTGCCTTTAGTCAATTCTCTGTTACTATTCTTATACTGAGTATCTCTTTTCTTTCTACCACTACTGAGGTAATAGGTTCCCACAAGCCTTCAGTCATGTTGCAGTGCCCAGCAGAGCAGTACAGGCTGGTGGAGGCAGACACAGCTGCCTGCCTATAACAATAAAGAACAGAAACTGGGAAAGTAAGTGAACAGGAGAAGCTGCCCTGTGGCCTTGGCATAAAAGGGAAGTCACACAAAGAGAAAGAAAAGCAAGGCAGACTTGGTTTTTCTCAGAATAACAGAACAGGAATCTGATGGAAAATAAGTCCTGTCTTCATGTGTCACTGACCTAAGAGAAACATATCCCATTTCTCGGGGAATTATTTTCAACTAACATAACAAATTCTAAACATTCCTAAGGAAATAATCAGAAATGCAAAATGCAATTAGAGTGTGTAACTGGGTTCGTATCTTTGCTTTCAATTCAATTCAGCTGAGTTCAACAAGCAGTTGCTGAGTATCTGGTACCATGCAGGACATCAGCAACAGAAAAAACATGATTGAGTCCACACTTAAAGGCAATTCATAGCTTAGCTTTTTGGTAGAAAACTGAACATGTATACATATGAACAAGTAAAAATGTAACCCCAAAATTATAATTTTAAAAATTCACAAGTAAAGTAATACTTGGTCATATATATTCAAAACATTTTTTTTCTACTTTAAGATAACAAAAAGACAAAGCAAGCATAGGAATTTCGTAAGTCTCCACATACCGTATTATTGCAAAACCAGGTAATGTCCCCTTCATTACCAGTGTAGATAAGTACTGTTCCACCATCTTTCTTCCAGTGCTTATCAGTTACTAGGTACCGTTGTTTAAAAGTCTTATCATTGTTAAATCCAAAATGATCAACCTGTAATAAAAGCAAAATAAATCAGATAAATTTCAATGGAAAGTAAAGAGATCAATAAAAAAAAATTTCCATTAAATTCAACCTATACAAAAAGATTATCACAAAAAGTTTTAGCTTTCTGGGGTTTTATTGGAAGTATTAGTAGTGGATTTTTTTAAAATTAATTTCTTTATAAGATAAAGCAATGCTATTAGTGGTCAAGAATTTCAGTGTAAGAGAAAATATGTAATTATGACATCAAGTAGCCACTTAGAACAATGTTATAACTGAATTGGTAACAGCAATACGAACTCATTGCTTTTTTAAACAGACATTCCTAACTATCTGAATCTTAATTATTCAAACTTATAATTATCAAAATTCAAAAACTAAACAGGATACTGAAAAGATCTATAAACTGTCTCCCTAGTAATAACTGAAATTCTAAGGGCCAGGATTTCTATGTCCATTATCTTTCTCCAGTGAAATGAAGTAGGACTTTACAGTAAATTTCTTTTTTTAATTTAAATTTCTTTATTTATTTAATTATTTTATATATTTTTCTTTTCAGTAAATTTCATTGACATTTGGGGCAAGGAAGCTATAAGATGAACTGATCCATCAAGGAGTGCAAAGCAGCACTCAAAATCTTATCAAGTTATAATTAGCAGACATAATTACAAGGGGACTATAATCAGCTAAAGTTTTACTAAATTGAACATTAAAAAGAATGATTGTAGAAGTCTAGCAAGATGATGAAGACACTGGCTTGCCTCCTCCAAATATTCACAACTACATTTCAGCAGAATAAAGCCAAAAACCCCTGAAAGAAAAATAGAGGACCACAACACAGACTAAGAGAAACAGTTTGGCAGAAAGCAGTAGGAGAAACTTAAGAGAACTGTGTTGCTAGCGATACAGGGACTGCCCGACACAGAAGAGTGAAGGGTGTTCTGCACAGTTCCTGACTCAGGAGCACACACCAACTTTGGGGGCTCCTGAAGACCCAGCAGTGTACTAAATAAAGAGAGGTGCAGAGCTGGTACCCGGAGATGGCATGCCAGTGGGTGCAGAGCAAGCTTTACTGGCTTGAGCCTGAGGTTCTCAATATAAACAGCTGGAGATATTGAGATACTGGACTGCAGTTTCTATTTTTTTTTCTTTTTTTCTGATAACCTTATTTGGTTTTGGTATTAGGTTGACAGTGACCTCATAAAATGTATTTGGGCCTCCCGGTGGCGCAGCGGGTTGAGCGTGTGCTGTGAAGCCGTCTGCAGCCTCTGCAATGCGAGATCGATTCCCAGCAGGCCAGAGAGATACCCACATGGTGCAGCAGACCGCTCCTGCCTCACCCGCTGCTCCCCTCAGCAGTGTCTTCGGTCCTTCTGCCTGTTCTGTTCCCTGCTGTCTTTGGTGAATCCTCTCACTCTCCCGTGCCTCTGGCCTGTACCCCAGCTCTTGTATGAAAATAAAAAATAAAATAAAATGTATTTGGAAGTGTTTCCCCTTCAATTTTTTCAGATTTGAAAAGGATAAGTATTAGTTCCTCTTTGAAGTTTTGGTGGTGCTCACTAGTGAAACCATCTAATCCTGAGGTTTTGTTCTTTAGGAGATATTTGATTCACATTTTGATTTTCTTGGTTTGTTATGGGTATCTATCTCTTCCTGGTTCATTCTTGGCAGGTTGTATGCATCTAAAAATGTATCCATTTTTTTCTAGGCTATCCAATTTACTGGCCTAAAGATGTTCATACTTGTGTCTATGATCGTTTGTATTTCTCACTCATCCGCTGCAATATTTCCTATTCATTTTGGATTCCATTTCTTAGAGTTTTCTCCATTTTCTCATAATGAGTCTATAGAGGTTTGTCTATTTTGCTCATCTTCTCAAAGAGTCAGCTTTTGGTTTCATTAATCTTTTGATAATCTGTTCTTATATAAAAGAAATACTGTTAATATGAGTAATAAGAAAAAAATCATCATGCATCTTTTTTCTATTGATTTCTACTCTATTTTCATTATTTCCTTCTATTGGCATTTAGTTTCATTTCTTTTCTTTTTTCTAGTTCCTGAAGGTAAAAGGTTAGATTATTTATTTATTGAGATCTTTCTTGTTTCATAATGTGGTGCTATATACTTTCCTTTAAGTACTGCTTCTGCTACAGCCCATACATTCTGGAAGGTCTTCATGTTTGTCTCCAGGTATTTTTTTAATTTCTTCTATGATTTCCCCATTAACCCTATAATCATTCTAGCATGTTGTTTAATTTCCATATATGTGAAGGTTCTTTTCCACCTTCTTCTTTTGGCTAGTTTCAAGTTTAATATGATTGTGATCAGACACTTGATATGATTTCAATCTTTTTAAATTTACTGACACGTGTTTTGTGTCCCAACAAGTGGCCTATGTTTGAGACTGTGCACCGGAGAAGAATGTATACTCAGCTTTTTTGGGGGGGTGCAATGCCCAATAAATTTCTATTAAGCCCATATAGCATAATGTCTCCTGTAAGGCTGACTTTGTCTGGTTAATCTGTCCTTTGATGTAAGGAGGGTGCTGAAGACCTACAAATATTTTGTTGCTGTTAATGTCCATTTTTAGGTTTGTTAATTGTTGCTTTATATATATTGATACTCCTTCATTTGGCACATGTAAATTGGTAAGTATTATTTCCTCTTGAGGTACTGATTCTTTAGTCATTATATAATATCCATCCTGTTTACCTTTTTTAGCTGGAAGTCTTTTTTTTTAAGATTTATTTAGTTATTTATTTATATAAGAACCGGGGTACAGGCCAGATGCATGGGAGGGTGAGAGGATTCACCAGAGCCAGAGCGGGGAACAGAACAGGCAGACTGATGAAACACACTGCTGAGGGGAGCAGCGGGTGAGACAGGAGAGGTCTGCCTCGCCATGCGGGTTGCTGCGTGGCCGGCAGGGATCGAACTGGCACTGCAGAGGCTGCAAACAGCTTCACAGCGCAGTGCTCAGCCGCCTGCGCCACCAGGGGAGGCCCTGGAAGTCTTTTTTATTGACATAAGTACGCTGTCACTCCTGTGTTAGTGTCCCAACTGCTGGCAGGGTTGTTCTCCAAACTTTTGCTTTGAGTCTATGTTTATCTTTGGCAGTCAGAGGGATCTCCTGAAGACAACAGAAAGTTCGGCTTTGTTTTATAAGCCGGCCAGCATCTCTGTGCCTTTTGATTGGTGATTCAGTTCATTTATATTAATGTTTTCTCCATTACTTTTGAATAAGCTCTCAGTGCCCTTCTCTCTTCCTCTTCTTTGATATGTTATCCTTAAGATGAGACTTAGATAGTTCTCGAGGCACTTCATTAAAAAAAAATCTTATTTTTCTCTTTTTTCATATGGTTCATTTGTGTATTACTATTTTTCATGTCACTGACATCTTCATTTGGTCAATTCTGCTTTATAAGCTTTCTCTGGA
Source organism: Talpa occidentalis (assembly GCF_014898055.3). NCBI lineage: Eukaryota > Metazoa > Chordata > Mammalia > Eulipotyphla > Talpidae > Talpa > Talpa occidentalis. Next base: position 16,595 of record NW_023605032.1, read on the forward strand.
TTTTATCTCTTTGATTATGCTCTTTACATCCTGAATCTCTGTTATTTTCTTACTTAAAGTTAAAATACCTACTTTGTGCTCATTAATTTTATTTCTGAGCTTACTCGTTTTTCCAAGTTTTATTTCCTCGGTTAGCTTATGAGTTCTCTCATATCACTTTGACTTGACTTTCTGCATTTTAATTTATCTCTTTGATTTTCTTTATTATAGCAACAAACTATCTGATAGGGAGATATAATCTTTCATGTCTTTGTGATTGAATTCAGGAGAGTTGTTCGGTCCTTGTAAAACTCTCAACAAAGAGAGTTTTACTTTTACCCACTGATCTCAGAATCTAGCCTTTTTATAAAATGAGGTATTATACCCGATAAAAGCAGCCAACAAACATTTACATAGTTTAACAAAATGTACTTGAACATTTCAATAATCCAGTCAAAAGATTTCAAATTTGAAAAGTTTGTGTGTATGTATATACATGTATATATGTATACACACACACATATAAATATAAACAAAAAATTCTCAGAAACATGGCAGAAACCACTTTAATCAAGTTCTCAAAGTTAACACTGTCAGTTATAAAACATAGTATCATGGTCCCCCAGTATGACTACAGGTGAGGCAAGAGGATCAAATCACTTCTGCTACTCTTCCAAAATGGATAACTTCAATTTAATCATGAGCAAAAATCAGCCAACCTAATTGAGGTACATTCCACAAAGTAATTTGCCTATAGTCATCAAAAAGGTCAAAATCATGAAAGACAAAGCACTGAGTTTCACTGGTTGAAGAATACTGAAGAGTTAAGACACAACCAGGTGTTATGTGAAATCCTGGATTGGATTTAGAAACAGAAACAAGGACATATGTGAGAAAACTGGCAAAATTAAATAAGGTCTACAGATTAGTTAACAGTATTATATCAGTTTCCTGGCTGGCATCCAGGAAAGCTGAATGAAGCTATACTAGAACACTCTGTATTGTTTTTGCAAATTTTTAGAAAATCTAAAATTATTTTAAAATGTAAGTTTTTTTAAAAATTGATTTGGTGGTGGGTACACTACACCTGAAAAAGAGGGAGGGGGTATCATATACTTCCAAAATACCAACAACAATGTAAGCCAACGTTACTGCAATTACACAACAATAATAACTCCTGTAACAGGTCTCTGGGGGAAAAAAATATTCTCAGAGGAAAAGCTTCCATTTAGAATAACAAAGGCCATAAGAACTTCTGAACTAGAGAAAGTCAAACATCCTTGTTTGGCCACTCTAAGGATATCTTACTCCTAGCAATCATCCATACTTGCTTATTTGGGGCAAAAAGGAGTAAAATGCTGGTTATGGTTGAGAAAGAGTAGGTTTGGGAGTTAAGAGACCTAAACTTCAATCTCTATGACGCTTCAAGAAGTCATTTAATGTCCCTGAGCCCTGGTATCCTCCTATAGAAACAACACATAATTCCAAGGATTGCTTCGGTGATTAGGAAAAATGTACCTAAAGTACGAGTTATAGTTTTGGATAAATTGTAAGTGTTCAGTAAATGTTAGTTATCCTGTCCATCTCATATGCATACTCCTTAAGCATGAAGTAAGTATTTAGATGAGACAAATGTGCTGGAGAGAGATGATGCAGCTCTTTACAGAATTATAGGAAGGAGACTTAGAATGCTGAAAATCTGGTTTTTTGAGTGCTTCATCTAAATATTAAATAGCCAAAAGGGCAGTGGGAATCTTCCTTACAAAACATTATTGACAGAATTTTCTTGGGTCCTGTCCTTCATATCACCAAGGATATCAACCTGTGGCTACAAATTGTAGCTCTTCCAGCACCTTAAAGGCCCAGGACACTAAGGGGTCTTGTGCCCTCTGCTGTTGAAAACTGGGGCTGCGAGCTCCCGAATAAAGAAATGTTATAAATCACAAACAAAACAAGAGGAAAAGGGCCTTAGAAGCCATGTGATCTGCATTGCTCAACTGAGGAAATTGGGCTCAAAGAGATTAAATGACTTAGCGAAAATGCTTGGTCAGAGGCACAGCTAGAACTTTGATTTTTGCAATTTGATTGACTGAAATAATATAAATGATAGCCCTGTAAAAAACAACACAAGCATGGCCTCAAAAAGGAAATACACCTTAATCTTTCTAGATCTTTTCTAGAATATGGTAAATGAAATTAAAATGATGTTCCCCTTCTTCACTGTAGGGTGAGGTAAAAGTGTCAGGCTGTTTTGCCCTCCCGCCATTAGGACAGATGACGGAACCCTGTGGTCCCGAATGCATGCCTGATGGCGGGCACCTGGAGTAGGGTGTGGGCATAGGTAGATGGGATTCACCTGGGCTGAGACTGGGCTTTTAAGAGCGGCGTCATGGGTACGCCAGCAGAAGCAGAGAAGCGAGAGAGCAGAGCAGCAGAGCCCACCAGAGAACGCGGGAGAGCCCAGACAGAGTGAAGACTTGCTGGGGCCGGGAGGCTGGCAGGCCTGCCTGCTGTGTGCCTGGTAAATCCCAATAAAAGCCTGCAAAATCCACCGAGGTCTCCAGGACTCTCTCCTCCTTCACCCGTCTGCTTGGGTCATAAAGATCCTGCTCTGAGTCCCTGCCATTACATTCACCTTATACAGAAGAGACCCACGAGAACAGGTAGGCAACAAGGAAGGAGAACACACTTAAATCAATTTATTGTGGACTTTCAAAATTCAAGTTCACAGCCAGAAAAGCCTGTAAGAACAATGCACCTGCAGACACAGCTTGACTGGCAATTTGGGGGCAGCACATATGCATGCGTGGAGGCAGGGAGAGCACCACAAGTGCCCCTACCAAGTACCTGCTCCTGCTGGGGCTTTCCACAGAGTCCCTCATCATCCGCACAATCACCCTCTCAGGGCACTTTACTTACAATAATTATGCTTCTCCATGAGAAAACTTGCCCTTTTTATAAGTAAAAGTCACACACAGTTCTTTTTCACATGCTTTTAGCCCTTACCTAATCCTCTCTTCAGTAAAACACACCCTGTTTGCATCACTATCACACACTGTTACACATAGGGCTGACTGCCTTCAGCAGGGGAAACTGTAGTATCTTTCTCTTAGATTTGCCAAAAAATACTGAGGAATACATGGAATATTGGTTTTTTTACTGAACTGACACTTATCGTTACTATACAGCTATATTTCAGTCATTAATCCATTGATGGAAAAATAGCATTGACTCTTATCAGTAGCTTTCAGTTTTAGACAACTCAGGATACAGTTGGCTGTATTCACAAACTTATTCACAGCTAATTGAAATTTTTCAAAAGATACAAAAATGATACATGGAGATATTGTAAAGGGCAGGAATGGGCACAGGGCAGGTTTTTTTTATTCCAGCAGACCAGGTAAAGGAGGCGAGAAAGTCCTGGAGCCCTCAGTGGCTTTTGCAGGCTTTTATTGGGATTTACCAGGTACACAGCAGGCCTCCCAGCCCCCAGCAAGTCTTCACTCTTTCTGGCCTCTCGGTTCTGCTTCCGCTTCTCTGCTTCTGCTGGCGTCCCCGTGATGCCACCCTTAAAAGCCCAGTCTCAGCCCAGGTGTGTCCACCTATGCATGCCCACACCCCACTCCAGGTGCCCGCCATCAGGCATGCATTTGGGACCCCAGGGTTCCCTCATCTATCCTAATGGCAGGAGGGCAGAAAAGCCTGACATTTTTACCTCACCCTACAGATATATAGGACCAAAAAAATGGACTCATCCCTCTAATAAATCAAAGGGGCTTGGTTTCCAATTTTAATCCAAAAATGCTAAAATAAGACCCTTTCTTCCATTTGATGTGTCCACCCTACATGAACTATGGAATTGTATCGTGATGTCGTGAGAGCTCCTAAATGGAAACTGACTTTATTTCTAGGCAAGCTAGATCTCCACTGAAGGACAGAAACCTTCATATTGGAAGAACAAGCTCTCAGAGAGGGTGAGGCAAGTCCTAGTCTATAGCTGGAGAAGGGTGAATGTCTACGAGTCCGGCTAAACTGTCTCTCACACAGGCGTAGACCTAGGACAAGAGGGGAGAGCAAGCAATATTTTGAGCCAGATTTTTGGAGTAAGGAGCAAGCTGAGCCAGTAAGTGACATCCTGAATGAACTGTACTGCTGGAGTTTTTACCGATTACAACCCCATCTCCATGCTGAAGAGTTCTCAGGTACTGAGGACTAAAACTTCCAATACTCTGGGATTCTGACTTCAGTGGGGGGGGGGGTGTATGTGTGTGGAGGGGGGAGGTCTGGGAACAAGGGCAGTCACGTTTGTCCTATACCTGAATGGGTTTGGGAGCTCTGGCTTTTTCAGCTCAGATTTGTACCTGGCACCGCAGGCAGGAGACAAGTGGACGGATATGGAGTAGAGACACTTGGAAGAGATAGTGGATGAGACAGGTAGGGAGGCAGTTCCTGATCCTTGGCAGAGACAATGGCAGCTATTACCTTGATCTGCCTCTCTCCTGGCCTAGCTCTCTGGGACCTTCCTAACTCCTTTCTTGTGTTTCCATGGCAGAAGGTAACTTAGACTTGTGGCAAGCTTTTGGGTCTCAGCAGCCCTGCTTTGGGCAGACTCTGCTGCACATTTGTCCACAATGGGATGGGTAATTTGGGGGAGTGGGGGTTAGCAGGAAACTATTATTAGGGGTAATAGTCCTGCCCACCTGTGACTATGCAGGTGGTTCTTTTTACCAACCCTCTCCCTCTACAGGGCAGCAGCTTCCTGCCTGCCCGGGACCTGTACCATGTACCATGCTGCTGCTTCTCTTCACCGACCTCCCTCAGCGGAGGCAGCTCTCCTCAAGGCTGCCCGCCTATGACTATGCAGGCCTCTCTCTCAGCAAACCTGTCTAAAAGACAGGTTTCAAGGCAGCCCTTTCTACCTGCTTGCATCTATGCAAGGAGCCTTTTTCTTCTCTCCCTTTTATAATAAACCTGCCCTTTTGGATATAAAAAACAAAAAAGATATATTATTAGGAGTATCCTTTCTTCTCATCCCTCTCTACGCACACTAATTCTATTAAAGATCTTTCATACTAAGCATCTGCTTTCTTTGCTTTTGTGTGGTGAATGGCTGGACCCATTTTAGAGCATGTACCCCTTAACAGTTTGGGGTGCCCAAGTATCCCTTGGCCAGGGGCTAACAAGATCATGGATGACTCCTATTTATTTTCACTTTACTTTGTGAGGACCATTTAAAAAATCCCCTTTAGGATCATGCTCAGCGAAATAAGCCAGAAAGAAAAAGAAAAATACCGGATGGTCTCACTCATAGCAGGAATCTAGAAAACTTAAATAAGGGACCAGGAAAATGAATAACTATAAGAAAGTGAAAATCAAAATCAACAAAAAACTATGAACCAGAGACACTTTTTGGGGGGTGGGGGGTGGGAGGGGAGGGATTGGGGTCAAAATGGGGGGGTTGCAATTGTATGGGGAATATAAAAATAAAATTTATTATTTAATAAATAAATAAATAAGTAATCCCCTTTAAATATTCTACCTTCACTCAAGAGTACTATGAACATACCAGGAAAAATGAGAGACTAAGTTTGACTTAAAAGAATAAAAAGGAAAACAGTATCCCTTAAGGATAGTATGATGACAAGAGAAATTATGCCAAGTCCATCCAAAAGGGAGGTATAAGATGAGTCTAAGAAATAGCATTGTCCTTTCCTTCCCACAGGATGCTCTTTTCATTGCTCCCTGGAAAGCCTAGTTTCCATTTTAACAAGGAAGGTGGTATTTTCCTCAGATATACCCTTCAAATGAAGTCATTATTTGTTTGTAGTAAGACATTGTTCTTCTTCACACATTCTTCTGCCCGTATTAACCAAGAAGGAACACAATTCTCCACTAATCTTTTTTTAATCTCCCCTAGTCTTAAAAAAGAGACTTACTTAAAGTGAAAGTGACAAAGGGAAAAGGGAGGGGAAAAATGATATGGAAGAATCCACCTTGGAAAAAGTTCAACAGATCAGCTTGCTATGCTTCTAGTGACTAGTTATAAAGGCGAAAACACAACAGCCTAAAGCAGTGTCCCTGTACAAGACAGATAGTTTATATGAACAACTACTAGATTAATGCAGTTTAAATCTTCTAAATCAGTAATTCCCCATGTTTCTGTATATAAGATCCTCTTGTTAGTGATAAAATTTCAAACACGTACTATTTTTGTAGCTAGTGCTTAAGCACATAAAAGAGAAGCTATTATAATTCAACAATGGTATAAATGACCATCGCATATAATTACATTTGGAAAAAACAGTATATGCTTACTCAGTAGGAAAATTTATTCAAATACCATCTCCAATAACTACAGTGCCCAATAAGCCCCTCTTCCTTCCCCTGACCAAAGATTGTGGGCCCCAAAAAGGGAATGACAATGTAAATTATAAAAATTCTATGAAATCAAAATACACTCTGCTTTACTGCTGAAACCAATGTAGAGATAACTCTCCCCTTCTGAATACCTAAAACCTTCCAGTAAATCAAGAAATACAGCATTTTTTGTCAAGCAACAGTTAAGTACTTCATCAACTATATATTTGGCATCCTCTGTCAGCTACACAACTCTGTGAAAGCACATGATCAATAACAACCAATGACTTTAGGAAGTTTTGAACCACTAAAAGTACGTGGTCAGAACTTAAGCTCTCAATTTAGGAATAAAGTGGTGTTGTGAATATTAAATACTTGAATTTTAATAAATGCTGCACTATCAGAGGGTTATATAAGTAGTAAAGTAGAAACCCTTAAGTTTTAAATATGTGATTTATAAAACTTTAAAACAGAAAGGAACTTAAATCTCAAATTCAACTCTTAAATGAGAAAACAGAGAAACAGATGCCAATTATTAAAATTTTTTTTTTTAGTAAGTGCATTTTCACATAATTTAAATAATATATTCATCATTACTCTTTTTAAATCCAGAACCAAAAGTTCTAATTTGAGCTAGAAGTCGGAATAGTGGTTACTCTTACAGGGGAGCAGTGACTCTAAAAGAGAATGAGAGGATAGTGCATTTTTCTATATATATAATAAGATGATTAACAAGAGGTAAAAAAAATTGAGATTTCCTTTGAGATGTATTATTTTATAATGTACAGATGTTTACATTTCTATCTTACTAGTCATACATATATTACATTGCATTAAATCATATCTAGATTCATTTTTTTTCTTTATTTTTTTTAAAGATTTATTTATTTATTTTATACAAGAACCAGGGTACAGGCCAGATGTGCGGGAGGGTAGGAGGGTTCACCAGAGACAGAGTGGGGAACAGAACAGGCAGACTGACAAAGTACACTGCTGAGGGGAGCAGCGGGCGAGACAGGAGAGGTCTAGCTCACCATGTGGGACCCTCGCCGGTTGGCCCGGATAGAACCAGCACTGCAGAGGCTGCAGACAGCTTCACAGCGTGGCACTCAACCGCCTGCACCACCAAGGGAGGCCCACATTTTTTTTCTTTCACTTAAACATATGTTGAGTACTCATTATATGGCAGGCATTAAGGAAACAGAAGACAGAAATCCATGTCTCAAGTTTTAAACCTAACAAAAACGATGGTCAATACTAATAAGCAATTTCAAGAAGGTGTGGTTAAAGTTCTATATACAAAATGTTATGCAAGCTCAGGAGTGGAAGTTACCATCCAGATTTGAGGGATCATGGAAGGCTTCACCAAATAGGTGATAATCTAAACTGATCCTGAAGAATACACAATTTTTTCAGGTACAGAAAAAAAAGCATTCCAAGGAGAGGGAGCATAATCAACTGTGCAGAACAAGCATATTCAGGAATGTTGTTTGATGGCAGGAGGTATTTATCAGTAGTTTATGAGGGGAAGAGGTGGGAGAAGAGATGAGGGTCATTGGGCTGCTAGGTGTGAAAATCTTCCTATAAAGAAAAACCTAACTGAAATAGCTGAGTTTGCTTCTCTAAAACAATAGTGAATGAAACTGTCCCACTAGAAATAGAACCTTTTTTTTTTCAAAGATTTATTTTATTTATACAAGAACCAGGATACAGGCCAGATGTGTGCGAGGGTGAGAGGATTCACCAGAGACAGAGCAGGGAACAGAACAGGCAGAATGACCGAAATACACTGCTGAGGGTGTTACAGGGCAGGGAGAGGGGCACCCCAGACCCCACAAACCTTCCTGCTCTAAATAGGTTCTGCCATCTGCCGCATCAACACAAAACATATGAGATTTTAATGAAAAGGAACTTTAATACAATTAGTAAACAATACAGGAAAGACAAAGAATATAGTTTCTAAATCAAGCACCCAAAGTTACCAGTTCCCTTGTGGGTAAAAGTCCACCCAAGCAGGATTGGCCCAGAGCAAGGCCCCAAAGCCTGCCCCAAGTCTAAAGCACCTTCCAGTGGGGACCCACAGAAAAGGATCAGAAACAACCAGACAAGTCTGGGAGGAAAAGAGCAAAATCAAAATCAAGATAAAATCTGCCATTGTCACCTCCCCACGGGTGTCTCACCCACATCTGTTTCACCCAGTCCACAACCAAAAGGCAAGCGCAGTTTCTTCATGTGTCTCTCTCCTCCACATGCCTCCTCCAGGTCTCCTTCAGGCTCCAACCTGCTTCCTTCCTTCCTCAGTCTCCTCTGCAGCTTCTCTCCCTGCTCAACTCCACCCTCCTTTGGGTGGGCAGGAAACCTGGAACCTCCCCTTTCCTGGGCACCACCCTGTTACAAGGGAGCAGCAGCCAAGAGACAGAAGATGTCTGATATGCCATGCAGGTTGCTCCGCCGCCTGCGGAACCCATACTGCAGAGGCCGTGGACAACTTCACAGAGTCAAACTCAACCACCTGCGCCACCAGGGAGCCCCCTAGAAATAGAACCTTTATGAGGCAAAGAGTTTTGTCTGTTTGTCCGTTGCTATGTCCTCAGTGATCAGGATAATATCTGGCACATTGAAGATCAGTGAATATATAGAGAATGAATGAATGTATACATGCATACAGGCTAGTACTGCAATTGGTCTAAAAACAGATCAAACAGCTTCACAGAACAGCACTATTCAAAGCAGTAAGAATGGAGTTCAAAATTTCCAACATCAAGTTTGTGCAGGTTTTTTTATGTGTGGATCTACTACTGGCTTTGAAAGAGTTTCAGAATGCTGTAGTTTTGCTGGAGGACAAGAATAGAAAAAAAACTGAAAAGGAGGTACGCCACAAGACCAGAAACCTGGCTCACAAGGAGGTGGGGGTAGAAGGGATTAGCACAGCCATTGACACAGTTGCGGAAATTAGTATCCTTAGGCCCAGACTAGTATTAGTATCCTGAGGCATGGACGCCTAGTTTACAAAGCATAACATCCAAGCAGGTATCCGAGGGCTCATCAAAGGTAAAGATATGGAGATTGAACCCACTGTGGAATCTCTGGTCCCTTTAAGATTCTGCATAGTTATCCAAAATCACCAAACAGCTGAAGGCTCACAAGGAGGGACTCCTCCCAAACAGAAGAAGACTATATCAATGCAGTTTCTGCACAGGCTGGGGCAGGACTCCGTCTGCCCAGCTGTGACTATGCAGGTGCCTTTTTTCACCAACGCTCTCCCCCTGCAGGGCAGCAGCCTTCCTGCCTGCAACCATGCAGGCCTCTCTCAGCAAACTTGTCCCTTCTGGAGCAGCTCTTCCTGCCCACTTGCATCTATGCAAGTGTCCTTAACTGTTCCCTAATAAACCTGCCCTTTAAATATAATGTCTCTGCCTCCTGGAGAAACTCGCTAGGAAATTCACCGCGTGTCACTGAAAGGGGAGCTCTGGTGACGCCTTTCCCAGAGTGAACCCAAGGACCCCGCACTCCAAACCCACAGATTCCAAAACCACAACTGGATGTGCCTCTTGCCCAGTGGCAAATCACATGCTTAAGGGAAAACCCAAGCATAAAATCTAAAGCAAAGGTTTAGCCACATCCAGGACGCTAAGGAAGCTGTGGGAAGAAACAGGAAGAAAAAAAAAACCTAAAAATTAATAGAGTAAAAGGACCAACCTCTAGGTGGAGGGACTGGGAAGACTAATCAGGATTTTACTGATATGTATAACCTAAAAAACAAGGTTTTATCACAGTTTGGGGGCTGGAAAGGACATAAATATTGGCTCTCAGTGCAGTTATTTAACTTTTATGACAGCTTCCTATAAAATGTGTATCATACTGTAGGACAGGGAGAGGGGCAGCCCAAAACCCGCAAACCTGCTATTCTAAATGGGTTCTGCCATCCGCCGCATCAACACAAAACATAGGAGACTTTAATGGGAAGGAACTTTAATAAAACTAGGAAACAATACAGGTAAGGCAAAGAGTCTAGTTTCTAAATGAAGCACCCAAAGTTACCCATCCCCTCGTGGGTAAATCCATCCAAATGGGATTGGCCCAGAGCAAGGCCCAAGGCCTGCCACAAGTCTAAAGCATCTTCCAGTGGGGACCCACAGAAAAGGGTCACAAACAACCGGACAAGCCCAGAAGGAAAGAGCAAAATCAACATCAAGATAAAAGCTGCCATTGTCACCTCCCCACGGGTCTCACCGACATCTGTGTCACCTAGTCCACGACCAAAAGACAAGCGCAGTTTCTTCACGTGTCTCTAGCTCCATGTGCCTTCTCCAGGTCTCCTGGCTCCATCCTGTTCCTTCCTTCCTCAGTCTCTTCTGCAGCTTCTTCTCTTGCTGCTCAGCTCCACCCTCCCTTGGGTGGGGCAGGGAACCTCCCCCTTTCCTGGGGACCACCCTGTTACAATCCCCCCTTTTAATTTTTATTCCACCATATCTATGGTGGCACAATCTCAGGGTGTAGTCTTAGGAGACAGTCTTTTTTAGGGTTACAATGTGGTAAGAGAAGCAACAATTAGTCAGCAGCATTGTCTATGATGTCCAGTATGACAGTTTTCCATTCTGAAAAATAGTCCATTATACCAGCCAAAGAAAAAAAAAAAATTGGAGCGTTAGCTAAAACAAGACAGAAATATATCAAAATCACAGGGAAAAAATGTTAAAATGGTTCAACTTATGCAAAATGAATTGTCTCAACCTTGATTCCAAACTTTAACAGCAAAGCAAAAGTTTGCAAACTAGATCTACTTTTAAACCATTTTTCTATTTTTGCATAAAATCACAGAGTAGAAATAACTAACAACAATTTTAGCTGGCTTTGTTGAAATATTCCATACAGGATCAGAGCGAACGTGGCATCCAGTCGATGTAGGCTTCAGGTATAAAGTTGGTCTCATCAGACTCCACCTGGGCTTTCCTCTTCTCGAGGGTACCAGGGCATTTTCGTTGGCCGGGTTGTCCAGTCCTGCCAATGGAGGCAAGCTTCCTCACCTTCTTTGGAGGTCTCTGGAACCCTACAAACAAGGCAAACAGGTTCTCCTCTTCTTGGTTCAGCTCTTTTTCAACTTTCCGGAAGAACTCCACACAAAGCCACACAATCAAACTCGCGTCCAATTTTTTTGTTAAAACAGACAAAATCCCTATGGAAGTTATGCAAAAACAGACTCTAAGATAAGTAGCAAAATTACTACCACTATTTGTATGCTGTGTGGTATCAAGGGGAGAGAAAATGTGACAAGTCAGCTTTGCTGGAAAAAAATTGCAACCTTTCTGCAGATCCTGGTTACTCAAAACAAAACAAAACAAAACAAAAACTTCGTGGATTCAGGACAGAATGCATAAAAAAAAATTTCCAGTATTATGTCAAAGAAACTTAGTAAATGTCAGGTGTATTTCTAGGTCTATTCAGTCCTTTGTAGGAAAGTTTTTTTTTTTACTCTCAACAGTTCCATCAATAGGAATCTGTTGAGACCTTTTCTCCTCTCTATATTCCGGAAACAATTTCTGTAGGTGTGAACAATTGAATTATACAATATTACAAGGTGACAATCACCATTGACAATTTACATACATACCAGATACTGCTGTTAACATTTTGTACATACCAAAGTTTTAACCATTTTCCCAAGTGACAATGCTTCCCTTCCAGTGTTACTCCATTAGGTAAAACCAAATAAACAAATTCATCTAGTGCCTTCCCAGGAGGAAAGGGAGAAAGGGAGAAACTTCGTGGAGTGTCTCAGGAGCTCTACTGAGGAAAATTTGTGTTTTTACATCAGTTGAACCATTTAAGATTTTTTTTTTTCCTGAAATTTTTACATATCTGCTGACTTGTTTTGGCTAACGCCTCCAGATTTTTTTTTTTTTGGCTTTAAACTGATGAACTATTTTTTCCTGGAGTGGAGGACTTTTGCTTTCCACAATGGACAAATACCTGGAGAGACTGGTTTTTTTCCACACTGGAACCTGACAAAACGTTCATCTGAGACTGCATCCCAACCTCCATATATTTGATCTTATCACCATGGAAATGGTGGCAAAAAGTGAAAGGGGGAATTGTAGGGGGAAAAGGCAGTCCCAAAGCAAATTCCATACAGGCTTGGTGGACTCCACCCCCACCCCAGGTCAAAGCCAA
>NW_023605033.1:0-29082 GCF_014898055.3 Talpa occidentalis
CACCACGACCAAGTTGGATTCATTCCAGGGCACAAGGATGGTTTAACATCCGAAAATCAATCAACGTTATCCAACACATCAACAAAAAGAAATATAAAAACCATATGATAATATCAATAGATGCTGAGAAAGCTTTCGACAAAGTGCAACACCCATTCATGATAAAAGCCCTTGAAAATTCTTGGGATACAAGGAACTACCTCAACATCATAAAGGCCATCTATGACAAGCCAACAGCCAGTATCATTCTCAATGGTGAAAAGCTGAAAGCAATTCCATTAAGATCTGGAACAGACAAGGATGTCCACTCTCCACCACTGCTTTTCAACTATAATACTGGAAGTCCTAGCCAGAGCAATAAGACAAGAGAAAGACATCCAAGGAATCCAAATAGGAAAAGAAGAAGTCAACTATCACTATTTGCAGATTGATATGATAATATACATAGAGAACCCCAAAATCTCCACAGAAAAACTAATTCAACTCATCAATCAATTCAGTAAAGTGGCAGGATACAAAATCAACACGCAAAAGTCAGTAGCCTTCCTATACACAAACAATAAATCTGAAGAAAAGAAATCAAAAAAACCACCCCTTTTATTATCGAAACAAAAAAAATCAAATATTTGGGAATAAATCTAACAAAAGAGGTAAAGGACCTATACAAAGAAAACTATAAAACACTGTTAAAAGAAATAGAAGAAGACACAAAGAAATGGAAAGACATCCCCTGCTCATGGATTGGGAAGAATAAACATTATTAAAAATGGCCATCCTACCAAAAGCAATATACAGATTCAATGCTATTCCAATCAAAATCTCAATGGCATTCTTCAAAGAAATAGAACAATTATTGATGAAATTCATATGGAATCACAAAAACCCGAATAGCCAAAGCTCTACTGAAAAAAAAAGAAGGAAATGGAGGCATCACACTCCAGACTTCAAACTCTACTACAAAGCCATAATCATCAAAACTGCATGGTATTGGAACAAGAACAGACATACAGACCAATGGAATCGAATAGAAAATCCAGAAATAAACCCACAGATTTATGGTCAACTAATCTTTGACAAAGGAGCAAAGACTATGCATTGGAGCAAAGAAAGTTTTGTTCAATAAATGGTGCTGGGAAAACTGGGTCGCTACATGCAAAAGAATGAAGCTTGACCACTACCTCACACCATACACAAAAATCAACTCAAAATGGATTAAAGAACTAGACATAAGACCTGAAACCATAAAATACATAGAAGGAAATATAGGCGAAACACTACGGGATTTGCACATCAAAGACATCTTTACAGACACATCACCCAAAGCAGTGATAGTGAAGAGAAAGATAAACAGCTGGGACTACATCAAATTAAAGAGCTTCTGCACAGCAAAAGAGACAATAACAAAAACAAAGAGAAACCCCACCAACTGGGAGAACATTTTTGCACCCAACACTAATGATAAAGGACTGATCACAAAAATCTGCAAAGAGCTGATGAGACTCAGCAACAACAAAGAAAATAATCCAGTCAAAAAATGGGCAGAAGAGCTAAAAAGAAACTTCTCTGAAGAGGAAATGCAAAATGGCCAACAGACATATGAAAAAATGTTCAACATCACTTGTAATCAGGGAAATGCAAATCAAAACTACCATGAGATACCATCTCACACCAGTGAGAATGGCACATATTAAAAAAACTAGCAACAACAAATGTTGGCGAGGATGTGGAGAAAAAGGAACTCTTCTGCACTGTTGGTGGGAGTGCAAACTGGTCCAACCACTATGGAGAGCTGTGTGGAGATTTCTGGACCTACTAAACATAGAGCTTCCATATGATCCAGCAATTCCACTCCTAGGTATTTACCCAAAGGACACAGAAACATCAATTCAAAGAGCACCTGCACTCCTATGTTTATAGCAGCACTGTTTACAATAGCTAAGCTTTGGAAACAACCCAAATGCCCAAAATAGATGACTGGATCAAGAAGATGTGGTACATATATACCATGGAATATTACTCAGCATTCAAAAAAGATAAACACATGCAATTTGCAGCAACATGGATGGCACTGGAAGGGATCATGCTCAGCGAAATAAGCCAAAAAGAAAAAGAAAAATACCGGATGGTCTCACTCATAGCAGGAATCTAGAAAACTTAAATAAGGGACCAGGAAAATGAATATAAGAAAGTGAAAATCAAAATCAACAAAAAACTATGAACCAGAGACACTTTTTGGGGGGTGGGGGGCGGGAGGGGAAGGATTGGGGTCAGAATGGGGCGTTTGCAATTGTATGGGGGAATATAAAATAAAAATTAATATTTAAAAAAAAAAAAAATAAAATGATGGAATGCAAAAAAGCTTGCAGATCCCAAAAGTCTCCGTGAGGTCTCGGAAAGCAAGCTCTCTCCATTTCTGTCCGCTTTGGCAGGGGAGAAGCAGCAATCATATTCGCTCCAGAAATTATGATGTTATATAACTCTGGGGCGTCTGATCTCGTTTTTTTGCTCTGTGTGTAAAATGTCATCTTGTAATAATTCATTAACTAGACTCACTTTTCTTAAGAGCTTAATGAGCCTGCCGGCCAAATCACTAATACAAGAGTTGCCTGGGACCTGAGCTCCAAGCGCAATCCATGGATATGAAGTTTCCATTTATTCTGGCTGTCCCTCAAGCCCATGCCCTCACGCTCCACTGTCAAACAGTTTTTGAATTCCCATCCGGTGTCTGCCGCTTCGACTGCATTAATTGCAGGCAACTGATCACTACCAGAGAATACTGTGCTCTCAAACTGCCGTGGCTCCTGAAGTTGCCTGTGGTGGAGAAGGCAGTGTTTTGCACAACTCCTGGGGTGCTCTTCACCCCCACATCATTTGTGCAGTGATCTTAATAGATTCCTAGCAGCAGTCTGGGAACAGTCATATTTTTTCCTATTTCTTGGATCTTTTTCCTAGGGGTAATGCTGCTGGGTCATGTGGGAAGGGTATGTTAACTCTGTAAGAAAATGTCACCTGTTCTTCAAAGCTGCTATGGCATCTCACCTCCCCAGTGGTGCCGCATCTTCACCAGCACCTATTAGGGCTAGTCTTTTTTAATTCTAGCTATCTGGTATCATACTGAGGTTTTTAGTTGCATTTCCCAGTAGCAAATGATGTTGAGCATCTGTTCCTGTGCTGAGTTATACGTTGTTTTGGTGAAATGTC
This sequence comes from Talpa occidentalis, assembly GCF_014898055.3. NCBI lineage: Eukaryota > Metazoa > Chordata > Mammalia > Eulipotyphla > Talpidae > Talpa > Talpa occidentalis. The sequence continues at coordinate 3,202 of NW_023605033.1, forward strand.
TATTTAAACCTATTGCCCATTTTTAAATTGAGTTGTTTGACTACTAATTACTGAGTAGTAAGCCTTTTAAATGTTCTGCATAAGAGTCCTTTTCCAGAAACGTTTGGCAAATGTTTCTCCCAGTCTGTTTTGTTTTTCATCTAGTGTTCAGTGTCATTTTGAAGACTAGTGTTCTATAATTTTTTTTATGAAGCCTATTGTATTAATTTTTTCTCTTATATTTTGTGCTTTTTGTATTCTATCCAAGAAATCTTTGTCTGGAAGAAATTTTATAGCTATAGCTCTTTTATTTGCATCTATGATCCATTGCAAGTTAATTTTTGTTTATGGAACAAGGTGAAGTTTAATCTTCTCCGCTCCCTCCCCTCTGGATACACAATTGTTCCAGCACCATTTGTTGAAAAGTCTATCCTTTTCTATTGAGTTACCTTGGCACCTTGTTGAAAATCAATTGACTGCAGAAGTCTGAGTCTATTTCTAGATTTTCTATTTAGTTTGATTGAGCAATATACCAATCCTTACACCAATAGTGTTTTGATAACCACAGCTTTATAGTAAGTCTCAAAATTGGGGCATGTGAGTCCTACAAGCTTTTCTTTTCTTTTAAAAAGAACTTTATTTCTGAGTATAAACAGTCATTAAGATTAATGTATACAGAAATGTTCACGACAGAAAAATCCACTCCTTTGCCCTCCAATTGACTTACTAAAAAAAAAAAAGAAATACAACAGTTTGGTGTCGATGAGGGCTTGGCAAACTCTGGCAAGGTTAAGATAATAGATACTTTATGCTTTGTGGGCCCTACAGTTTCACTCACAACCACTCAACTGCGCTGTTGCAGCACGAAAGCCGCCAGGGATAACGTGCCAGCGCATGTGTGACTGTGTCCCAAGCAAACTTCACTTACAAAAACAGGTAGTGGGTCGGATTGGCCCCCTGGCTGCAGACGGCTGACTCATAGCACAGGTGCTTCTAGACTATTCTCTCTGCATGTACACATACGATTCTTCCCCTTGTGCTTATCCTGCAGTATGAACATATATCCTCACCTGCCACACACCTTTGTTAAAGGTCGTTGTGTCGAGTCCCACGGTGCAGACACATCACAACTTACTTGACCAGCCCCCCACTGATGGACCCCTACAGCAGCGACACTCACCTCCCAGGCTGCACCCAGTTAAGGTTTAGCATCACCCTCATCGACAAGCACCAAGGAGGCTCTGTGAGAGTGAAATGAGAGCTGTCGGGAGAGCTGCCACACCCTGCCATGCTGACACCTGACAAGACCGAGTAGGCAGGAGCTGAACTAGTTCAAATGCACGAGGACCCCAGGCTGCCCTGGGTCTGTTCCCCGGATGCTCGAGTTCATCACGGCCCCCGCATCATCGGCTCATCGGCGCTACATCTGCCTGTTAAACCTTATTACTTGGGGAAATGCTGAGTGTGCACACTGGGAGCTTCCGAGTGCAGAAAACTTTCTGAATAATTTAAGGGGAAGGGCGGATAACAGAAGCATTACAAGAGGGGCTCCCAAAGGGGAGTTTTTATTGACCATGAACAGATTCACAGCTTCTGGGTTTCAGAAAATCTTAATACAACAACTGGGAACACCACACCAGGGAAGGGCTGTTTGTTTGGCACACACTGAGGTCTTGTGCTCTGGCTCCAGTGCTGCTGCCACAAGGACTTCTCAAAGCGGGGACATCAGGCACATTTGATCCCAATGAGGACTGCACCCCAGTTCTTGGCTGAGCCTGGCCCTGGCGCCCATGTCTCACCTCCTCCACTACAGCCACCCTCACCCAGTCACACTCACCTCGGCTCTGGCCCCACTTGCTCTCTGCAGTCTCTCCTCCTGTGGCTGCAGGAGCTCCTTCTAGAACCTACTTCTACCATCTTCTGGCCTTTGCTCAGGGCTACTACTTTTATGGAGTGTCCACTGCACCCCCCCCGACCCCCCACATGGGGAGGAAATGGCTCCTCTCTGTGCTCTCTCTACACATTATCCTCCCCTCTATGGGAGCCCTGACTACATGGTACTTTGTACGCTGAGGCCAGGAGACACAGCCCTGGCCCAATGCTGCCCAGCACTGCCTGGCCATCCTCACAGCTCTGCTCGGGGAAGCCCCTTCCTTCAGTGGCGCCCTGGACCACTTTACCTGATGCAGAAATAAACAGAAACCAACCAAGCAAGACAGCAAAGCTGTTCATTCAGAGTTTGTTGCAGCAAGGAAGTCACCACGTCACCTGTGTCTTGGCAGGGATGCAGAGGCAGGCAGAGGGGTGGGTGAGCCTGATAGTAGGAAGAAAGGAAGGCTCCAGATACGTACCATGCCTGGGCGTGCTGGCCTGGGGCAGCTAGAGGTGGGCTGGCTAGAAGAGGGCCCTTGTATGTGATGCGTTAGGGGAGCAAGTGTGGCTTTCTCTGTTGTGTCTTATGTAAGAAGTGGGGATAAAAATTAGGAAAGCTGTTAGTTATTAATCAAGTGTAGGGGGTTTTGGGCTCATCTTATGGGAGTTATTGTCTGGCTTCCCCTACTGACAGCAATCCATGTCCTTGAAGTCAGGACATACATTGACTGGATCCTCGGCTGATGACTGTGGACTGTGGGTTGGTTGCCTGGCTGGTTGCTACAGGTTGTGGTCAGAGTTCTGCCTTTACACAAGGTCTGGCCACTGCCTATACTCAGGCCCTCACTGGCTATCTAGTCCACGTCCTCAGGTCTGGCCCAGAGGCCACTTCTGCTCTTTCCCTGTGATAACGTCCCATTTCCTTTTTTGCAGGCAAAGAGCACCCTCCTTGTGGAGTCCCTGGGAGACGGAGAGCTCGCACAGGGGCATCCCTGTCCTAAGTCTGCAGAGTCACCAATATTAGTCACCCTGCACCCCTGTCTTCACATAGGGATCAAGAAGGGAAGGTCTACCCCCTTAGAAAGGGCAGTGCGCATGGAGCTTCGTCTGTGGGCTGGGTTCAATGACTTGGAGTTCTGGCTTTCCCTCGGATCATACAGGGATTAGGGGCAACTTACTCCATCTTTCTAAGCTTCGCCTGTAAAATTCAGATTAAAAACCTGTTCTCGCCACAGAGTTGAGAGGAACATGCAAAACAATCACTTTAGATCTGAGTAAACTGTCTGAGCACTGGCTTCTGTGATTTTCTTCTATCTGGGCAAAGACTGATGTGAGAGGACTGATAACTGGGCAAAGACTGATTTCAATACCAGTTAAAGAGGGCCAGGTGAGTGCTGATGGGGAGAAGGGGAGGCAGAGGGAGGCGCTGCTCAGACGGGGAGATTTTAGGGACTCGTCAAAGGATTGTGCAGAGAATCAAGGAACGAATTCTGGCTGGGGCACTTCATTTATCCACTTAGGAACCTGCACTGGGCCCTGTGCCAGGAATTCAGGAACCAAAATGGTGTAGAACTAACCCTGGGGAAGCTCACTGGCAAGCGAGAGACCCTGAAAGCTTAGGATTATCTCTACTGTGCCTGAGGCCATCTTCTCTCAAACAGAAAAGCTTCTAGAAACTGTCTTGGCCGTGGAGAACTACAGACATCCCCACATCCAACCTGAATTCCCTGTTGTTTTTTTTAAATACCCCGCTGGCTGCAGCCCCTTCGTGGCTCCCTATTCCAAGCACATCTCCAGACCCAATTTAGATGCGGATTGAAAAAGTTTAATTTAAAGGGCAGACCAGTAAATGACTGAATCAAAAGAAAACCACAAAAACCTCACTGAACCATTACCATGGCAACTCAAGTTTCTAAAATTAACTGAAAAGAGGGTGATGGGAAATTCACACTGCCCGGCCTGGCCGGCCTCACAGATCACCGCTGGAGACATTTGGGCCTGTGCCAGAGGGAAATTGGAGGGGCTCTGTCTGGCAAGAGGAAGCTGGGTCTCCAGGCCCAGGAGTATCAGGGTACAAGTGCTATAAGATTGAATTCAAAATGAGAGCAAGGAGTAAGGGATGAAAAAGTTCTCCAACAGAAGAGAGTAGGAGGCAGACAAGGCCCTGGGAATTCTCAGTTGCTCTCATTCCAAGAGAATAAAGGGGCTCTTGTCCTTCCCACCCCTCACACGTGCCCGCCCTTGGGAATGGGGACAGAAGTGTCCCTGAAAGGCCCTACATTTGCAACAAGTGCTACAGAGACAGCCAACTGTTACCAATGGCCTGTAATTTACAAGCGCCTTGGCACAGAGGAAGTCCCTGGTGAGCCCAGAGCTCTTTGAAGCTGCTCTGGGCTGCTGTATATCCTCAGAGCTTGATCTCACTTCTGATGAAGAAGGCACCAATGATAACCCAGGGACCTAGTTGGCTAATGGCCTCTTTGCTAAGAAACAGGCCCAGGGCAGTTACAGAATTAGCTGGAGGGTAAGGAACTTAATTGGCTACTTAAGGTAGAAAAGGGCATTTTTTAATAGGAATTGAGATTGCTACCAAAACTCACTGATGAGGGTAATTGGGAACTAGGGCCTGGGTGGCCTTTTTAGAATCTTGCTCAATTGTGTAATGGCTTAAAAAATGTCAACAGGAGAGGAGTGAAAGGAGGAACTGCAGTTCCTTGCTACCTTGTCCGCAGACCACAGAAAGCAAATGCCAATGGGAGCTGGCAGGGGAGGGGTGTGCGAATTGGCAATGAATGAGCTCAAGTATTGGGATCCGCTATCCGGAGGGAGACCTCCAGGGTGCCTGTCTCTTGGGCACAGAGTGACTTCACGGCCTCCTGCCGATGACATCCTGGGCTGTCCCTGCAGGCAACGTGCTTAAAATGGATTTAGGTGCCTCCTGGAATCTGCTGAATAAGGAGGGCTGTACAGAATTACTATTTCTATTGCCTACTGTATCTATTTACCTGGAGTGTTCGGAGGAAGCTGCAAAATTAAATGCTTAGCAGACACTCTTTGAATTCAATGGTCAGTTGGTTTCTGGCCTGGTAATAGGGCTTGGAGAGTTACAATACAATGGTTTATTGAGCCTGCAGTGTCAGCGGCTGGACGGAATACTGCTAACTCAGATGGGATGCAGGGAGCCGTAATGCTTTGATCAGAGTGCCGTGTAATCATAAACAAATACCATTGCGAGGCAAAGCTAACCCTAAAAATCCACGGAGAGGAAAAATCTACCTCAGGCGTGCCATCGTCACTGCAAATAAGATCTCATTAGTGCGGGCTGAGAAAACAAATATTATCATCAAATATCAATACGATTCCACCATGACATTCCCAGCCACCCCAGAGCTGGAGGCCAGGCACAAGGCCGGGGCTCTGCCTTTCTCCTTTGCCATTTGTGTCTAACCCCTGGGGGCAGGTCCTGTAAATTTGGTTTCCAAATTTTTGAAGAAGTTCCCATCACCTGTTATGAATTACCATGTGAACTTCTGAGATCGTATCCTTTAATTTCCAATCTTGCTCCTCTCCCATGCATTTTCTGCACAGTATGCAGAAAGCTCTTTTTAGAAAATAAATGAGGTGGCTGATCACTGTCCTCAAATTCTAGATTCTTAACAATGGTCTACAATCTGGACCTTGAATCTTCCACAATCTGATCTTGAGCCTTGTGCCTATCTAGGGGTCAGTAAAGTGTGGCCTGCAGACTGTTTTGATAAAGTTTTATTGGAACACAGCCATGTCGGTTCACATACGTATGGTCTACCGCTGCTTTCAGGCTACAATGGCTGAGCTGCAGAGGGGCGACAGGAGACTCCAGGGCCCACAAAACCTAAAATTATTGACAGTCTGGTCCATGCATATGTAATTAATTCCTTCAGCAGACCAATACTGTCATGAGCCATGAGCTAAGAGATACACGAGCTGCTTTTACCCACTTCCAGTCTCTTGGGGAAGTTACTCCAATACACAAAACTAGGCCATCTTGAAAAAGTGATTATAACCACACTGGAAGGAAACAGAGAAATCAGGAAATCAGTGAAGAAATTAAGTACACCCCTCTCCAACTGTGCCTCCACTGTCTCTTGCTAATTGTTCCCAGTAGAATGAACGAGTAAAATGTTCCTACATGAAACATTCCTATATTGGAGTTGATGGTGGGTGGGAAATACATGACTGGTAGGAAATCTGCCTGCTCTCTGTGGCCACCAACTCCCTGGGTAGTTGGAGAAAATTGCCTGATTGCAGTCCTGTCTTCGGAGAGCAGCTGGAATGTCTCCGAGTCATGCTTCCTGAAATGAAGGTTTGGTGGAGCGTTTTAATGTTCTCCAAGACAAGGTGCTGCAGGCTCCATTCCAAGACCAGAGGCCTCCTGGGCAGCGGTCACTGACCTGCTGCTCCATAATGGATGAATAACTGCAGGGTCTGGACAGTGGAGGATTCAGTGCTACCTGCTCGATTCCTTAAAGAGGAAATAATCACCAAGTACCCCCAGGGACGTTTTAGAATCCAAGTATTCCTGTCCAAAGCTCTCCAGACACTGAATGTAGGCTGCAGCACTCAGGCCCGCATTTTTAAACATTAATAGGACTGTGTTAAAGCAAGCAAGTGAAGAAATCAAAGCCTCTATCACTGTCAGAGGATCCAAGTCGGACTCCTTAGGAAGAGGAATAAGAGGACCCACAGGGATCAATGGAAACAAAGATGACTTCTGTGAAGGGTCAGCAGCAGAGTTCCTTGCTTACCCAGTAACTGAAGGCCGGCCAGGGTGCCAGCAGATTCTGGGGCACTGCTAGGGGGCAGGAATTACTGGGAGTTAGAAAGGTAAGCTCAGAATTTCTACAAGTGCTTACATTTTTTTTTAATCTTTTTTTTTTTTTTTTTGAATAGGCCATAGATACATGGTACACAACTCATAAGGCAAAAAAGGATTTGCAGGGAAAAAAACCAGTGTATTTTCCATATCTGAGAGGCAAGCACTGGTGCCTGTTACCTTGTGTGTAGCCTTCCAGAGAGAGTCCAGGCATGTATTAGGAAAGAGCTATTATTTCACACAGACATGGTCATTTAAAATTTTTTTCACTTTATGAACACATCAACACATGTATTTTTTAAAAATCAGGTATGACTTTGTTTTGTTAAGTGTATACAACCTTCACTAAATGCCAGGCAAACAGGTTCTACTCTCTCTTTTTTATTTTTCTGTTGTAAGCTTCTTGTTTTGAGATATATTTAGATTTATAGCACAGATTCAATAGCACAGATCCCATATACCATACATGCAGTATTCCCTAATGGGAATACCTTACAGAACCCTAGAGCACCTGTACAAACTAAGACTTTAACTTGGAACAATTACATTAGCTAAGTATAGGATTTATGAAGATCTTGCCAGCTTCCCCATTAATGCACTTTTTCTGTCCTAGAACCCAAGCCAGGAGTCCACGCAGCATTTGTCTCCTCTTATCAGTGATGGTTTCTCAGCCTTCCCTGGCTTTTCATGACCGGGACACTTTTGAAGAACACTGAGTAGCTATTCTGTAGACTGTTCTTTAATTTGGGTCCTTTTGATAGAGTTTCATAATTAAAGAGAAGCTATATCTTATTGAAAGGAGGTGAGTGACCTTCTCAGTGTGTTTCAGGGGAAGGCTTGATACCTACTTACTGATGATGCTAACCACGGCCACTTGGGTAATTTAAGGTGGTATCTGCCAAGATTCTTCATTGCAAAGTTATTAATTATCCCTTTGGAGTTAATAACTATCTGGGAGGAGAGCCTTTGAAACTATGCAAATATCCTTTTTCTGCTCAAACTTACCTACTAATTTTAGCATCCACCGTGGATCCTGCCTGCCACAGTGATTACTATGCTGTGCCACAGGTTATTTTCTGTTTCTCTCATTCCTCTACCTTCATCAACGGGAATTTTTCTGTAATGGAGATTTGCCATTTCCTCCCATTTATTGATTTATTTGGTTATTTATTTACATAATCGGGGCTCATGAATATTTATTTTATTCTGTGAACTGCAAGCCAATATTATTGTTGTATAATTTGTTGTTCAAACTGTATACGGGGTTCTTTCTGGTTGGCTCCTGGAACCTTTCAATGCACCCTATGGTTCTGTTTGTCTGTCTGTTTGGGGAATCACTTGTCTACTTGCTGGCAGAGGCCTCAGGTCATTTTTTTAAAGGTTTATTTATTTATTTATACAAGAACCTGGGTACAGGCCAGATTCGTAGGAGGATGAGAGGATTCACCAGAGACAGTGGGAAACAGAACAGGCAGACTGACTGAAATACACTGCTGAGAGGAGCAGCAGGCGAGACAGGAGACATCTGGCGCCATGTGGGACCCTCGCTGGCTGGTGAGGATGGAACCGGCGCTGCAGAGGCTACAGACAGCTGCTGTGCTCAATCACCTGAGCCACCAGGGGAGGCCCTCATTTTGTATTTTCTAGCCTCAGACCTGGAATCAACTCTAAGTCAGTTTGGTAGGTGGCTGCAGGATGTGCCATGCTTCACAGGACCAGATCCTGCTGAATGGGCACTTGGGATCTATTTCCAATCGTTTCCAGTAAAATCTCTCTTTTTTTAAAGATTTATTTATTTATACAACAACTGGGGTACAGGTCAGAGGCGTGGGAGGGTGACAGAATTCACCAGGGAGAGTGGGGAGCAGAACAGGAAGATGGACTGAAGACACTGCTGAGGGGAGCAGGGGGCGAGACAGGAGAGATCTGTTGCGCTATGTGGGTATCTCCCTGGCAGGCCAGGAATCGAACCCGTGCTGCAGAGGCTGCAGACAGCACAGCGCTCAACCCACTGCATCACCAGGGAGGCCCTCCAGTAAAATCTTTTTCCAGTAAAAATCTTTACTAAAATCTCTTACAGTAAAAAATTCTTACAGGTGGGTTGTTTTACACTTCAGTCACAGTTATGGTAAAACCCAGTCTTTCCAAAGACCTGTCTGTGTCCTGCCCTCCTCCCCACAATGCAGTCCTTGGCCCTGTCTGGGTGCAGGCCCTGCCGCCCCTTCTTCTCTCACTCAGCATGGTAGGCAGCTTCTGAGACAGCCTAGGAGCCACACATGTGTGTGTGAGCCCCTTCTTGTGAGTTGGGGTTGGACTAATTTTCTCACTTCTCACAAACAGAATATGCAGAAATAATGGTCACTTCCAAGATTAGGTTATAAAAAATGTGGCATCCCACACCTGTAACAATGGTTATTATCAAAAAGGCAAGAAATAGCAAGTGTTGGCAAGGATGGAGAAAAGAACCCTGCGCAATGCTGGTGGGAATGTCAACTGGTGCAGCCCCTGTGGAAAATAATAAGGAGGTGCCTCAAAAAATTAAAAAATAGCAGTATCCTGTGATTTGGTGATGCTATTTCTTGGTATTTATTGGAAGGAACTGAGAACACCATCCTGAAGATATCTGCATCCTCTTATTACTTGCAGGATTATTCACATGAGCTACAACATGGAAGCAACCTAAGAATTTACTGAAAGATGCATGGATTAAAAATATACCTATACATGTATACATATATGTTATATACACATTAATGGGGGTAGAATAATAATATTAAGCCTTAAAACCAATGAAAATCTTGCCATTTGTGACAATGGGGAGGGAGCTTGAGTGCATTCTGCCATGCGAAGCCAAACAGAGAATGAGAAATATCGTATGACCTCACTTGTATATGGGATTAAGGAAAAAACTCAAAGATGCAGAGAAGACTGGTGGTTGCCAGAGGGAGCAGGTGGGACTGGGAAAAACAAGCAAAGGTGATCAAAAGGTATAAAATTCTAGTTACAAAATAAGTTCTGAGGATGTACTGTACAGTATTGTGACTATAGTTAATAATACTGTATTGCATATTTGAAAATAGCTAAGAGTAAATAAAAATTCTTCATCATAAGAAAAAAAAAACTATGTATAGTGATGAATATTAACTAGACTTATGGAGATTATTTCACAATATATACAAATCTCACCATATGTACAAGTACTGAATTATTGTGTTGTATACCTGAAACTAACATAATGTTATACATAAATTATACCTCAAGGGAAAAAAGCCCATGGCTTCTGTTCCATTCCTGGTACTCACAGATATATCTGTGTGTGTGTGTGCGAGTACGCATGCATGCGTGTGCGTGTGTGTGTGTGTGTGTGATGAGGGCTGCTCCATGAAGAGGTCCATGTGAGAAGGGTCTAGGGAGCCCTCCAGCCAACAGTCAGCCAATGAGGCACCAAGGGCTCACAAGGGCCTGGATGCTGTCAACAACTATCAACTATATGAGTGAGCTTCCCAGCAGATCCTCCCCAGTCCAGCCTTCAGATGAGACCATTGTCCCAGGAACAGCACAATGGCCACCTCAGGAGACAACTGGGGCCAGAGATACTCGTGTACAAAGGCTGACATCATATGAAGTTTCACAAGAGTTGGGGGTGGAGCAGTCCTACAGGGCTCTCCGGGAAAATCTTTCTCAAGTCTTTCCTTTCTAGAATGCTGCTCTCTTGGCCTGCTTTGCCTTTCTCAACATGACCCTCTGTCCACATCTTGGCTGGCCTTTGAGATCCAATGGCCATTTTCTCCCTGACTTCTCCCCTGAGCTCTCCAACAAGAATTAACCTCTCTCTGCGGCAGCCTCCCATGAGCTCAGCTCATCCATGCGGTGGCTCTCTTCACTGACCCCCATGGGACCCAGATAGCCAGTTTCCTATAAAGAGAGCCCTAGCTTTCTTGAGTGCTGGATTCCTGTTTACAGGAATCTCTTGTAAGCCCAAAGTTCAGCTTTCCACACATACATTAGGTATGATCTGTAGAACCAGTCAGTAATAGTAAGTCTTAAATTATGGGTTTCAGACCTGCTGGCAGTTTTCGTGCTCACCACAGTATTAGCTATTAATAGCATTATTATCCCCACTCAGTATTTCTTGATATAATGTTCCCTTCTCTATCAAGGATTTAATTTTTCTGGACTCCCCATGAATTTCCTCTGCAATTTTAGAATCTCCAAGTTTAGAGAAATAAGAAATAACTTCTGACCAACAGTTAAGGGCGCCTAGCTTAATTCTGTTGTTTTTCACAGATCAAATGTTCCTTCTGGTGATGTCTCCAACCAGAGCAATGAGGAGATGCTGGTGTTCACCCCAACTTCAAATCTTACTGAAGATGCAGAGTAGAAACTTCCAGGCAGAAGTGTCAACAAGATTCATGTCAATTAATATTCCACTCATTGTTTCTGAGCATTTGCTGGCTACCCTATCATTCCTGGCAAAGCCTTTTTGCGACAGTTTCTATGTCCAATCTCACTAATTGAACATACAAATGAGGGAGATAAAGGGATACTCTGCTAATTGCATTTTTTTATTGGCTTCAGTGGAGGAAACCGCATGATCAGTCATAATGACAAATTCCCCTTGTGGTCTCAACATTACAGACCCAAACTGGAGCTAATCTGAAGCATCCTGTCTAATGACAGATAAACAAGTTCTGAACCTTTTTTACTTTATAAAGACTGAAGGAAGTAAGAGGAGATGCAGCCAACCTTCCTGCTTCCCTTGCTTTAGAAAATCCTTCAAAACCCAAAGTCTTAAGCCGAAGATACCATTGTCGATGGCCTGTCCACCAGCATGGCGGAGCTTTGTGGACAGCGCTTCAACAGGGACCCCACTGGGGGCCAAAACTGCCAGAGGGCCAGCCCTGTGAAGCTTCAGGCTATCCCTCTCTCTGGAAGTCACTTTTGAGCATTGGGGTTTGCTTTATTGCAGAGACAAACTGCGAACTTCTCTGGCCTCCACACTGGTGAGAGCCAACGGTGGGGTAAGCCTAGGTGACAGCAGGCATCTCCATGCCCCAGGAGACCACAGGAAGGGTGTGAACCCTAAATTCATAGGTTTTTGTTAAGATTAAGAATCAGGCAAATCCAAGTTGAACAGGTGGTTGATCCTGAGCCCTTGCTGAGCTTGGAAAACACAAATCTTAGTGTTGGAGGGTTCTGATCACTTTCTGGAGAAGAGAAAGGGGCAGGTGCCTGTGGTGTTACTTCTCTGCAGACTTTTTAGGGCAAGAGCTGACATAACCACCTAAACAGGCATCTGGCAGGAGACGCAATGGCTACTGGGGAAATGATACCTTGGGAGAACTCCGTCAATGTAAGAACCAGAAGAAACCAGAAACCATTAGCAAAGAAACTCCAACCACAAGAAAACGCCAAAATCCATGAGGAGCACACCCTGTGACATTGCCCCACTGTACCCCAGGGACGTTTGGCCAATGGCTGGTTCACGCTCTGATTTTGGGTAAACTGCTAACTTTCTCAGCGCCTCAGTGTCCCCTCTCTTCATGCTGCACCTGACAGAGCACGAAGAAATGGCTCAGCCCAGACCCCTTTGTACTTATGACAGACACCCAGGATGCGCTGCCCAGAGCTTCTGAGCCTCCTCTGACACACACATTTTAAAAGGCTTCTGTCTCACTTCACCAAGTTTGCCCATAAATACATTTAGCCCCTAAATTGCTTTAATCACAGAATGAGGAAATTGCTTCACTTGGCGAAAGGAGCTTCTCAGTGCTGCTAATGGCTGTCTGGGAAGAGCGTCTGTTTTTTTTTTTTTTTTTAACTAAAGCCATCAAGCTTAATGAGAACTAGAAAAGGGCCGCGGAAGCAGCATTCACAGGGGCCCCTTCTGGTGAGTTGTCAAAAATCCCACATGATTCCAGATAGGAACTGCTGACCTCAAAGAGAGTGCTTCAAAAGTTAAGTCACTGGTTTAGAGAGCAGGGCCGCACAGAGAGCGGGGAAGACTCTGAGGACTTTTGGGATTAGGTGTTTGGAAATGCAACCTCAGAAAAAGTGCTCCGTATTAAATAAAAACAAGATCCTGTAATGAGCGCAGTTACACATTCTACATGTCTGTAAATTTTTGCTCTGGAGGTTCTTTACAAGCATCCAAATACCACACACCTCATTTGCAGCCAGAGAAAAGATTTCAAGATTTCCAACACTCAGACTCTTGCTCTTACCTCCACGGGGCAAGGCTGAAGACGGCCTCTGTAGGGCCTTGGTGTCCTAGCTGGTGGTGGCTCCTAAGGACATTAAAAAGGGACTGAAGAGAGGATGCACTGATGCCTAGTGTAAACCACAGGATCTGGAGAGCGACAGGCTCACGTCTGAATCCTGGTTCTATTGTGTGTTGATCTGCAATTCTGACATGCTATTTAAACTCCCGAGCCTCAGTTTTCCTTATCTGCAGAATGGGGAGAGCAGCAGTTGTCATTATATGGCACAGTGACTGGTGAATCATTTGAGGGCTCAAGAAATATTTGTTGTTGCTTTTGCAAATACCACCATCCCTGCTGTATTATCCTCCCAGGCTTCAGGTCAGGGTCTTGTTTTTCCAACTTAGGTACCCCCAAAATGTTTATCCATAGCAAAGGGGCAACTTCAGGAAAACGAGAAAGTCTAATACATACTACTTGCAGCCTAACATGGGGAAAATAGGAAGATATAGGATTTCCTTCTTTTTTTCAACTTGGAGACTCCCGAGAGTAAATGGTGGCAAAAGCACAGGTTTTAGGATCAGAAAGAGCTGGATTTAAATATCTCTTTGCCAGTTACTTGGCAAGTGACCCTGGTAAAATCCTTACATCTCTGACCCCTCATGGCTGGGAGAGGATGATGCACCCCCAGAACTCTGCACACTGACTGGCCTGCAGTGGCAGCTCAACCCAGGGGATGCCCCTATTATGCCATTCTTCTTATAACCCAGTTTTTGCATCCTGCACATGGAATAAGATAACCCAAGAAATGCTGAAGAGGGGTCTTCAACACAAGCTGAACTGAAACAAGGCTGTTATGCACTAGGGCAGGGTTATGTCACTTGCCATAAAAACAGTAATCTGACGTATTACTCAGGTCACACCCTGGTTAAGGATGCATGCCCTGCCAAAGGTCCAAGAAAGTTAGAGGTCTACAAAATTACAAGAAAACTTGAGAAGAAGAGGCACCCATGATGATTTTCTTTATATTTATAGGGGCTATCTGTTTGGGGGAGACTTCGCTAATAGTTTGAGAAGACTAAAACACAATGCAGCCGAGTGAAGCCAGCTAAAAGTTTAATTAAATACAATTTCTTGCTGTGTGTTCTTTCCCAAATGGCCTCATACATATTCATCACTGTAATTATGGTAGTGAAAAAATCCACGCCTAATTATTCCATGCTCCCCATCTTTCACATGCCTAGAATTTTTGCATAATTATTGTTGAAATTAATTGCAAGTTAGTTAATTTTATACTTTGTCCTTTCAAAACTTAATTGAAAACTAATTTAAAAAGAGCCAAAAAAAAAAAAACCCAACAACAACAACCCCAAAACCACCTTACCAACCACACAACAAAAACACCAACGCCAGTCATCATGGCAAACCCAGTAACTCAGACTTAATTTGTGCAGAAAAAAATGCATTGTGATTACTTACAATCTAAACACAAGGCTATATGTGTCAACCTATAACAAAAGACTAGTCTCTTAAAATGCCCTGGAGTCACAGCCCTATTTTTCTATCATATAGCAACACAGACACAGGACTTGTGATGGGTGGAGTGGTCTGCCTGCCCTTGGTCTGGGATCTTCTGGTGGCAGGTTTATCATTTTATGCTTTGGTAATTGCAACTCCAGCCTCCAAAGGCAGCATGTGGTCTCCATAACCACCACCCCCCATCCCACTTGACCCTCACATAACTCTGCTGGTACCCATTTTCAGAACATTCTGCAATCAGGCTTCTAGGACACTTTACTGTCATTCCCAACAAAAGAAAACAGTGCTTTCTTCCTATTCCACCACACTTGGCTGTTGACAGCTCCTTCATCAGAGTCACTCCCACTAGTCCTGTTTCTGTGATCTGTCCTGCCTGGACCACGAAAGAAACATCTGTGGAGCGTCTATCCTGTGTTGCTTGTGGTTCATTTAATTTCAGCCCCTCACCCAGTGCCTGACACGTCCCAGATAACCAATTAATGACCCCATAGTTATTTCTTGACTGATTCAATAAAAAACATTCACCACAAGTCCAGGAGCCAGCACCATGAGCCCTACTTCTCCAGAAGAGGACAGGCAAGTTCATTGAGTCAGTGTGTGTCTCAAGTTCACAAAGCAAGTGGCACAGCCAGGATCTGGTGTGATTCTGATGTCCTACCATCCTGCCAAGTTCAGATACTATCTTCAGTCATTTATCGTCTCTCAATGACATACTTTTCTTAACCCCAATTCTGAAACCTGTTTGCTATGGACTGAGTGTCTATGTCTACCCCACATTCACATGTTGAAATGCTAACACCCCAAGTGATGGTATCTGACATGGGGCCTTTGGTGGATAAGGGTTCAGTGAGGTCACGAGGGGGAGCTCATCACAGCCTCAGTGCCCACATGAGATGGAACACCGGAGCCCTGCTCTCTCTCTCCTCCAGGTAAGGAGGACACAGCAGAAAGCAGCTCTCTGTGAACCAGAACAGCGTCTCTCACAGGGAGCCAGACTGGTCTGCACCTGATCTTGGGACTGCCCAGCTTCCCGAACTATGAGAAATACATTTCTGCTGCGTAAGGCACCCGTCTGTGGCATTTTGTGACGGCAGCCTGAATAGACTAAGAAATTGCTTTACAGTTTCATTGAGTGACCTTGGTTACTCACTTTATATATGTGGGGCTGATTCAAGGTGAAGTTGTGAGAGTATAAAAAATAAGGGAAAGCCAAGTCAAGAGGCAGAAGACAAGGTTTTGTGGCACAAAGGAAGCTGGACAGGGGACTTTAAAGGGCTGCGGCTCAGCAGTTGCTGCCGCCCTCCTGGAAGGACACAGGATGCATATATTTATATGCTAACAGGGGTCACCATGCAGAGAGCAGCCATCTCTTTAATGGTACCACAGAGGAAAGGAATGAATCAAGCTGTCTCTGAGTAGATGGGGAGGAAGGATAGAGGAGGAAAGCCAATTCACAGAGCACAAGGCCACTCATTTTGTTTTTTTGAGCCCATAAAAGTATCACCTTTAAAGGTGACTGTGAGTGACCTGTGCCTTCAGCAATTTCAGGACAAACAATTCATCTTCCAAGATGCTTATAAGGCCCGGGGGTATCTTATGAATCTAGGAACAGATTCCGTAAAAGGGATCCTTCAGAGTTTAGGCACCCCAAAAAAGAGATGTATTTTAAGAAATAAGGTGACACATGTGTGTAAACAGTGGTTCCCATTCCAGATAAGTCCATATATATATAAGTCAGGGGCTCAGATGCAGCCTGGAGGTTCTGGACACCATTTGCCCATCAGGATAAGCTACCAGGGTCTGCTAAGTGGCCTTGTAGACAGATGCCAGCCTGGTCACAGAGTCGGGTGGGCTGACTCTGGGAGCCTTGTGGGATGTCCTGGCAGGAAGCTGGCTTGATGGTGACACAGAAAGGGGGTGACAGTATGCTGCTTGGTGACAGAAAGCATTTTAGTGAGCAGTATCTATTTTATCAGAGTAGATGCCATTTTTATAGGGGAGAAAAAGTATATGTATTTCTGCATTTCTATTTGTGGAAGGCTATATTATAAAAATGTTAACAGTGGCCACCATTGGGTAGAAAAATTGTGGGTGGTTTTAAGAAGTATTTTCCAGACTCAGTTATTGTATAATAAATTAATGTCTTCCTTTCTTTCCATCTCAGATCAATCATTTCCTCCCTCAGGAAAGCCTCTGGTGACTTTCCTTATTAGGGTAATTCTTGTGTTCATGTGAAACAAGTTATCTCTCTTTCATCATGGCGTGTACTATAATTATAGCTCCACTATGACAGCCCCTCTTTATCCTCGGGGGATACATTCCAAGGCCCTTGGTGGATGCCTGAAACTGGGGATAGTAGTGAACCGCCATACACATATATGTACATACACATGCACATATGTAGGCACGTGTGTGTACCATATATTATATATAATGCTTTTTCCTTTACATACATATTTATGATAAAGTTTCATTTCTAAGTCAGGCACAGTAAGAGATTAACCACAGAACATTCTCCATTTCTCCTTCAGTGTGGAAGAACAACTACCACGACTTCCAGTGCTTTGTTGAAATCTCAGGCCTTCTGGCCAGACTTCTGTGATTTCATATTGTTGCCTCCCTGGCCATTTTCTGTAAGTTTGCTGTGGCTGAACCAAGAAAGAAGGCATACATAGATTTCTAGAGAAATGAAGATTTCATGAAAGATTTTGAGGCCATGAGGAAGGCTGGGATCTTAGAGTGCAAAGTGATCTTGAAACAGAAAGGATTTCCTTGGCTTCACTTCCACGGAAGCTTGTCACTGGTTTGTGTATCTGATCTATGAAACATAAATATCTGGGTTAAGGAATAATTTCTCTTGATAAATAAATAATAAAATATTGTGTGTGTGGGGAAGACATTGACAATAACTAATTACAAAATAGAACAAATTACAACAACAGACTGTAATAAAAGGTATGTGAATGTGTCTGTCTTCCTCAAAATATTGCATGTTTGTAGTATTTTCAGACATGTTTGTAGTATTTTCTATTACTATGGTTTCAGGTAACTGAAACCATAGTAATAGAAACTGCAGGAAAAGGAAGGATTCTGCGCGTCTTTTATTTAGTGCCTGCCTCCCTCAGGAAACTATGTTCCACAGAGACAGGGCCCATGGTGTATTTTGCTTTGTTTTGGTGGAGAATTTTGTCCCCAGCAACTAATAATGGTAATGATGATAACAATAATAGCAATAATAGTGGCAGCAGCAAAGGTGGTGGGGGCAGCTGATGCTAAGACTTTAGAATGAGTAAAGTATGGCTGAGAGCCCCATTTTACGAAAGGGGAAATATGTATAACGAGCACAACCTCGCAGGCTAGGAAGGGTGGGTGCCTGGGGGCCTGGCACTGACCTTTCATCTAGCACTTGTCTTAGCACATCGGGGTGCCCAATAAAGATTCGATAAATGTAAGGTCGACCATGTGTTCCTTTTCAGATACCTAAAAATGTCTCCCCCTTTTTGGACATACATAAAAAAAAAAATCACTCCCTGGGAATGAACCAGCAGTGTGAAAGAGATTGTTAAGAAAAACCAGAGTTTTCTGCAAAGGAATTTTCTTTTTCAGATAGCAGTGGTAGATTTTGAAGAAAAAATTCTCCATTCAAGGTTCATTCATTCATTCGAACAAATGCCAGGATTTTCATTTTCCTGAATGCAGAAGGGAGCAGGGACCAATGGGCGCAGTGCCATACTCTGCATGTTCTACAACTGGGAGTCTGGACTCAAGTTCCCAGAACTTGATCAAGTCAAGGGTTTGGGCTCCTCACAAGTAGCTATTCAAAGAGAAAGACAGCCCTTCATCTGAATTCCTGCCAGGCTCACAGTAGGACAGCCCCGCCTGGAGAAGGGGGCGTACCACTTCAGGTGAAGATGTGGCAGGTGCTTGTGTGTTGTGTGAGGGACTGGGGTAGAGCCAAGTAGGCTTGGGGAATTATCAGTTCTTCTCTAAAAACAGGCAGAAACGGTTGTATTTGCATGGTTGTAGCGGAACACAAATGTCTGTGAAGCTGAAGGGCCCCGTGTGCATTGTTAGCTGGAAATACTTAACGGATTAGGACCGTGTGTCCTGGCAGACAGACCTGATTTAAATTTTTCACATGATATGAATTCCCCAGAGGGAAAATCAACATGCTGGCATCATGCCAGGTTAAAGCAGGCGCTCAAACAGGAAGAATGCAGGGGGCTCTGTACATCGCAAACCAAGCAAGCAAACCTCTCCTTACAGCACAGTTCCAGGCTCAGCGTGCGTGATGACAGTGTGACCCTGAATACCGATGAGGCGGGCCTCGCTTCATTAAGCCTTTGAGAGGGCTAAGCTGCTACCCCATTGCAGAGCCGACAGGTATCACCATCCATTGACAACTGTCCTACAAAAGGAGGTAAAAGTACATCCACTGCTGAGGATCGGCTTCCCCTTCTGATCATTTTTAAAGGAGGAGGACAAGACAAAAAAAGAACATAGTTTTCTCAACTCCCTGGCGTCTTCGAGTAAGATAAGAACGCATTTTTCTGCCATTTCTACCATTCTTCGGCTCATGCCAAAGATATTAAATAACTCAGGGAAGCCAGATGTATCCTCTTCCTGCCAGAGCTTAGAAACAGACCCAGCTACCAGGCAGCTGTGAAATAGAGCAGCAATCTGTCAGGATTTAATTAGGCCAGCTTTTTGGATGAGGTACACTTTATTATTATTATTATTATTATTATTGATGGACATGTTAGCAAAAGGTTGAGCTGGGCTGAGTGTGGCCCAGGTATGTCCTGGATTGAGGTGACACCTGCTTAGCAGTGAGGGGTGACTGTCTGTTCCTTACCTGCTGATCCTAAACACAATCAGATAGATAGAGACCCAATGTGTCTGCCGTGAGCCCTGCCGGGGATGAAGCCTTGTCTCTCTCTGGCTCTCTTGTCTTTCCTGACCAACCTGCCAGGTTACCACCTGGTCAAGTGTCCTGAGTGAGGGAGGGAGGGGAGTCCCAGGGGCACTTAGAATGCATCTTTCTCTGGAAATAGACATAAAATCTGACCACACAAGGCATGAACAGAGGCAGGGAGGGGCTATTTTTGCAGCACTCCAGTCTGACTTTCAGCATTATTAGCCTTTTTCTCCTGGTTTGAAAATGTTCAGTTCACATTCAGTTGTTCTTTCTAAGTTCTGAGCCTTAACAGTGAAAAGCGGATGTTCGGAAGGGATTGGAGAGGGTGGGGCTGCAGAGGCCAATAATTGTGCAGCAGTTGGAAGCACGTGAACAGTCAGCCAAGGGGAAACTGGTCGGACCCAGTACATGGTCCTGCACAGGGTCCTGCACAGGGACGAGGTATGACTGCAGGGGCGTTGCTTACGGCTGCTCAGCCCACGAGAACCAGGCACTCGCAGACTTAGTGCAGCTCGAGCAAGCCATCATTTTATATAAGGCTCTTAAAGGAAAATGCAAAACCTTACTTATTGGTTCAATGTGTTCCCATTCTCACCACCATTCATCCTATATACTATCACTACTATCACCACCACCACCACCAATGGTGATGAAGACAGCGACCATGCCTACTGCCTACCAAGGATTTTCTCTATGCCACATCGTGGTGGCATTATTTCAAAATGATCTCATACATTATTTTATCTCTCAATGCCCTCTGTTGTAAACAGGGAAATAGGGCACTATTTCCACTTTACAAATGAGGCCACTGAGTAGGAAAAGAATGTTCTCAAGGTCTTTCAACTAGTACATGGCAGGGTTAAGACCTGAATCCTCCAAACCTGCAGATTCCAATACCTCATGCTCTATTCCCACCACGTTCAGTGGCTTTCCTGGCCAGGGAAATCTACCCCACCCTGCACGGGACCACTGCCAGCGGTGCTACAGCACCGAGGCAAAAAAACGGACCGGAGAAGGTTTTCTGATGGAAGTGAGAAAACAACTCTTAAAATAAGTGATGCTCTTAAGTGTGACAACGTGCACCACAGAGGCAGCAGACCAGAGTGGATGAGGAATAAGGTGCCCACGTGGACAAAAAAGAGGCAAATCAGGAGAGCAAGGAAGGAGGCAGCTGTGTGGAGCTTAAATAACAGGCTGGGGTGCTTCGATTTTATAACCACCGTAAGCTCTTCAGCAAGGGTAGAAGTGATAAAAGCAGTTTCTGAAAAATCATTCTGGCAACTGTATGTAGGATGAGCTTAGCAGAGACTCAGGGTGGCCAGATAAGCTATTTTGGTGGCCAGGCAAGAGGAAGGTAGACCTGAATTAGACCAGGGGCCGTGGAATGGCAAGGAAGGGAAGCAATCACTACCTTCATGAACTGAGTTCCTATGACTGACTCTGTATTAGGCTAAGCAACTGGTACACATCAGCTCACAGAATATTTGCAACCATCTCAGGAGATGCAGTGTTAGTTCATTTTGCAAGAAACTGAGGTTCAGAGAGGTTCAATGGTTCTCTTGATAGGACACAGGTAATAATGATGTCATAGTTTGGCTATGACAGGCACTCTTTGAAGAACACATCTATGGTGTTATGACATTCTACATAGTCCTGTTATCCCTGCTTTATAGAAGAGAAAATAGCAACCTGGAGATGTAAAATAACGTGCCCTGCCTCACGCCCAGCTGCTTGGAAGTGAGGGCAAGATTTGAACCCAGTCTGGGTTGTTCTGAAGCACATCCTCTGAATTGCCAGGTGACCAAGAAGTACGTTTGGCCTCTGCAGAGCCTGCTGCACTGGCACTGGGCGGCGTGCCTGGGAGCACATGGCAGGCTCCCATCTCAGAAAAGGAGCCTCTGCTACTTGCCACTCTGGTGCCAGGAAGATGCCAGGTAACA
This sequence comes from Talpa occidentalis, assembly GCF_014898055.3. Taxonomy (NCBI): domain Eukaryota; kingdom Metazoa; phylum Chordata; class Mammalia; order Eulipotyphla; family Talpidae; genus Talpa; species Talpa occidentalis. The sequence continues at coordinate 24,502 of NW_023605033.1, forward strand.
CATATTGCATGTGAGGCTTGCAAAGGCAGATGCCACAATTAAAGTGCCTGATGCAGGCTACCTAGGGGTGGGGGAAAAAAAGGAGATCCTTATCCTAGTCCCCCAGATACATGCCATATCGTTTTACTTTGAAAACCAGGACAGCATAATAACTTACCCCACAAAAGGGTCTTGGGATGCTTTGTGTGTGACCCAAATCCATTTAGATGGCACCTCGGCCACCCTTTCTGGCTTTGTGGTAGACCAGAATACTCGGAATTGGATTTTTCAACAAACCACTCATCCTGCCGAGAAAAAGGTCAGGTCACCGGCTTCTGAAATGTCAGCACCGCCTCCGTGCTCCGTGCTCCTGTCATTAAGTGGACGCAAGATGGGGAGACAGGACAGGTGGGGGTGTAGAGATGCCTGTGCCAGGCCATTCGTGGTGAGGCCGGGGATACTTGAAAGAGCTTTTTCTCTGACAGCTCACTTTTAAAGCGCAAGTGCTGTTTCAGAACAATTGTTCTCACCAGTGTGCATTCTTTAAATTCCATCTTTATTTTTATCAAAGGAACATGTGCACACAATTTAACAAGCCGAATAGTTGTATGAGGCTTGATAAAAGGAATAGCATTCTCCGACCTTCCTCTCCCACAAGCAATCGTTTACTCCTATTTTGGTCAGGTCTTTTCATACTTTACCTCCAGATCTCTAAATAACCCGACTTCCTGAATTTTCAGTTTTAGGAATTAGCCACGGACGATGAGGCTTCAGCTCTGGTTTATCACCATTCACAGCTGCCCCCACATGCCTGCCCATTTTAAGCCCTCTAGTTAGAAAGTAATTTTAGATAATTGATGTTTTTGTTATTTTGACCACGAAAAAGATAGTCTATTATGGTTGAGACACTTTTCCTGACAAAAGTTTTTGCTTCTCCAGAGTTTTTTTTTTTTTAAGTGTTTCTTTCTTTCTTTTTTTAAGATTTATTTATTTTATTTATACAAGAACCGGGGTACAGACCAGATTCGCTGGAGGGTGAGGGGATTCACCAGAGACAGAGCGGGGAACAGAACAGGCAGACTGAAGAAATACACTGCTGAGGGGAGCAGCGGGCGAGACAGGAGAGGTCTGCCGCACCATGTGGGACGCTCCCCAGATGGCCGGGAACGAACCGGCACTACAGAGGCTGCGGACAACTTCACAGCGCTGCACTCAACCGCCTGCACCACCAGGGGAGGCCCGCTTCTCCAGAGTTAACACAGCTTTCTCCCTCCACTTGTTTGGTATTCTGTATGTTTCTCACGAAGGCAAACATAAAGTCTTCCCAGCTTTATAAATCTGCTGAGCAACCATCCCACACTGGGTAGGTTCACTGTTGCTTCTCGCAGAGGAAAAGAGGATTTTGGACCGATCGGTAGATTTTTTTTACAGGCCTTTAATGCTGAATTGGGACAGCCTAGCCTCTTCTCTCGGCATTCCTCTGGCGTTCTCCTTCCCCGTCTCAGAGTAATGTCACACTTATTCCCTTACCTTTTAGGCACAGATGTGAGCATTTGCACATGCACACACCCATGCTCTTTGGGCCTAGGTGTCCACAATTACATGTGTTTGTGTGCCCCGTGCCCACACCTCTTGGCCCCGGGCGTCCATGCTAGTGTGGGAGGATGCAAAAAATGATTTTTAATTCACCTCACATCTCTCAATACATTCTTTTTTTTTTTTTTGGGACCCTCGCTGGTGGCTGGGGATTGAATTGGCGCTGCAGAGGCTGCGGGCAGCCTCGCAACTCAGCGCTCAACCACTGCACCACCAGGGGAGGCCCCTCTCAATACATTCTTATCCATTAAGTAGTCAATCATTTCCTGGAGTTCCCTTTCACACCAATTATGTTGGCACCCCGATTTCCTACAACCTGTCTTCCTTCTCCTTGGTTCAGTCCCTTAGATTGAACAAGTAGTTTCCAGAAACAGGTTGCATGGAAGTCACTTTGTTTCTCACTTTTGAGAACGTCTATACGGTACAGAATTTAACATTTTTCACTTCAGAATTGCTGATGTATCTTCAATATTGTGTAGTAATCCGATACCATTTTGATTCTTGAAGCATTGTGTAAAGACCCTCCTGGGAGCTAGTAGGATTTTCCTTTTGCCCAGTGTTTTGAAATCTCATACTGATGTGGTCAGCATTCATTCATCAATCTGGACATTAGGTGGGCCCTTTCCTGTCTGCAAACTCTGTCCTTGGAATCAGGGGAAACCTCCACTTCTCCATTTTCTCTCTTCACTCTAGAATTCCTATTATTCGGTTGTAAATCTAACCAGGTCCTGATGTTTTAAATCTTTTCGATAGTATTTTTTTAAAATTTCTTTGTATTTGTTGTACTTTGTGAGATAAAGCCTCAAATTTATGTCCCAGCTTTTTGTATTTAAAATTTCTGAGTTCTGGGCCTCCCCTGGTGGCGCAGCAGTTGAGCGCTGAGCTGCGAAGCTGCCTGCAGCCTCTACAGCGCTGGTTCGATCCCCAGCCGCTGGCGAGGGTCCCTCATGGCGCGCAGACCTCTCCTGCCATCCCCTCCGCTCCCCTCAGCAGTGTACTTCATCAGTCTGCCTGTTCTGTTCCCAGCTCTGGCTCTGGTGAATTCTCTCACCCTCTGGTGCTTCTGACTGTACCCAGTGCTTGTATAAATAAATAAATATTAAAAAAAAATTCTGAGTTCTTTACTCTTAGATGCTTAAGAGTGGGGTGGGGAACGCTATCCTGTTTCCTCTGAGATGCTTTGCACTTCTGAGAGTGTATGTGTATCGAGTGTGTGGGCGATCTTTCATGTTCAAGGCCTCCCTCCTTCAGGTGTCTGGTAATTCTTGGCTGATGACTATGTAGCAGCAGACACTACAGAACTCTTGGCTGTGGCTTGTTGACTGTAGGCTTTATGATAACATGATTCAGTTACACCATCTCCCTGGGGATCTCCAGTACCCTAACCTAGTGACAGTCTCCAGGAAGACTCTTCTAAATTCCTGACAGGAAGTACCTGAGTCTAGCTGACTGGTTCTGGGAAACGATTAGTGGTTTCAACATTCATTATGTTGACTTGCACTACATCTGTTTCCAGAAGGTACTCTCTTCCTCAACTGTGCTTTTTGCCTGCTATTTCAGAGGCCCTTGCTCTACCCCCTTCGCTCCGCCACCAGTGAATAAACTCTAGCCTTCAGCCTGGGCATGAGGGGGCAGTTGCCTGGCAGAGCTGGGTAGAGAGAGATCTAAAGCATGAAAACATCCAAATGAAATTCCAGCCATTCTTCCGCTTTAGCACGACCTAAAGTCAGCTCTGCTTCCAGAGTTAATAGATGCTACCTCTCCCCAGGGTTCTGAAAGTAAATCTGATTGCTCCTCAGTTCTCCTGAGTTCCAGCTTAGGATTCCCATAGCCCACTGAGTTAGCTGCTGTCCAATTGTTCCCTAGCTTCTACATTTTTTATTGCTGTCTTTTCTGTTTTTCTTTGTCTCATGAGTTGACCCTTTAAGATATGATTTGAGTGTATTTTTAGAAGGAAATAGAGGAAGATGTGTGTATCCAAGTTGCCGTTTCAAAGTAGAAGTCTTGAAGCTAGGTAGTCATATCTCTCATCCCCTGAAATCTGAACTATCTAGGGTACTTGGATTTGCAGGTCAGTGATGCTAATGGATCTAGGTGTCTGTACTATAGCTAATGATCTCTTCCTGGTGTGGTGCACTTGTCAGATTTGGAAAGTATGCTGGGTCAGGAATAGGAGCTTAATCCGAGTTATGATTCCTACTCATTGTTATCCTTGAACTCATGTACAATCTCGGGATACTAAGCACCAACCATAAGTGCTTTCTGGGTTCTTAGTAGGATCAAATAGGATAACAACTGTGAAAGCACTTCAAAAAGCATAAAGTACTACAGAAACACAAGGCTTTGCTATTACTTAAAACCTCACTTTCATCTCCTGAAATTCAATCTAACATTATCTCGGCCTATCTTAAAGGAGAGAGGTTTGTCTCCAGTAATCTTATAAATTACCCTGTGACATTCAAAAGAATGTCCTCTTATCACACAGACATGTGATACAGAAGAGCGTTTCTCTCACTCCAAATACTGTCCAAAGTCATCCCTGCACCCTTCCCCCAACTCCAACACACCGTAGAATCCAGTCTGGTGTTACTGAAAAGGGATGAGTGACATGGAACTGTTGGGGGTTCAATGGGTCTGTCAGCTGAGCTATAATATATGGATATTATAGTCAAGATGGCTATCTTGATTGAGCTTAGGAACATAAGAAAAATAGGTTTAAAAGATCCAAAAAGGTAAAATAGATCCAAACAGTTGCTGCATTACTGTCATGGAAGAACGGGCTGGGGCTCTCTCTGTGGTGGTGTGGCAAGAGGCTACTGAATATTAAGTGCAGAACCACAAGAACAACTCCATCCCCACGATAAATAAAATCTCATCTATGTGTGTATACACATATGTATATTTGTACTACACAGATATGCCCACAGAGGAGAAGTCTGGTTACATTCTCACCACCCCCAACATGCTCACTTCTGGACAATGGGATTGGGTAGGAAGGGACTTTCC
>NW_023605034.1:0-29062 GCF_014898055.3 Talpa occidentalis
AATGGGCACCCTCAGTCCCAAGGGGGCAGGGTGACCCCACACCATGGGGAGGGGACGTTTCCCCATGGGTGAAGTAGACCAGCTTCCCACTTGGGGACCGGTAAACCTTCCCCGGGGCACAACTGCAGCCTCCTCTGGCACTCACAACCCCAGGGGCAGGCCTTGCGCCCGAAGACGCCCTAGACGGAGGGGAGGGGTCACCGTCAGGGAGGGCAAGCCCTGCAAGCCTCGGACTGTGTGCGTCCGCGGCCCCCTCCAAAACTGCAGGCAGACAGGTCGGTGCGGAACGCCCCTGGCAACCCAGCAGCACTCAAAGGGGAAGAGTCCTCACCTGGCCAGGCAGCGCTGATGAGCCTCAGCCCCGCCCCGGGCCGGAGCCTGACCCCGCCCGCCGGACTCTGCCTGTGCAAAGGTGCACTTCACAGACCCGCCGCTCGGGGGCGCTGGCGAGGGGGAGGGGGACCCTCTCCAACCACGGCGGTAACAGAGTCCAAGGCCCCCCCTGCAAGGTGCAGGGACCGCAAGCCCGTTTTGGCCATGGGGCCCTCTGCCCTCGGGGGACACCTGCAACCTCCTCCGCACTCACACCCCCGAGGGGCTGACAGTGCGCCGAGGACGCCATAGACGGAGGGGCGGGGTCACCGTCAGGGAGGGTACCCCCGTATGCCTCGGACTGGCTGCGACCCGCGGCCTCCTCCAAAGCTGCAGGCAGACAGGTCGGCGGGGAAAGGCCCGGGCAACCCGGCAGCACTCAAAGGGGAAGAGTCCTCACCTGGCCAGGCAGCGCTGATGATCGTCAGGCTCCGCCCCGACCGGAGCCTGACCCCGCCCACCGGACTCTGCCTGAGCACAGGTGCAGTTCACAGGGCCGCCGCTAGGGGGCGCGGGCGAGGGGGTTCGGGGACCCTCAGCCCCCGGGGGTAGGGGGTAGGGGAACCTCCACCCCCGGGGGAAACGGGACCCTCTTCCCCCTTGGGGAACGGTAAATCTTTCCTCCCGGGGCACACCTGCACCCTCCTCTCGGACTCAGAAACCCAGGGGCAGGACGTGGGCCCCAAGACGCCCTGGACGAAGGGGCGGGGTCACCGTCAGGGAGGGCCACCCCTTGCAAGCCACAGACAGAAGGCGCCCGCGGCGTCCTCCAAAACGGCAGGCATACAGGCCGGCGGGGAAAGCCCTTGGCAACCCAGCACCACTCAAAGGGGAAGCGTCCTCAGCTGGCTCAGCAGCGCTGCGGAGCCCCAGGCTCCGCCCCCGGCCGGAGCCTGACCCCGCCCACCGGACTCTGCCTGAGCACAGGTGCACTTCATAGAGCCGCCGGGGGGAGGGGGGGGGCCGGTGAGGGCAATGGGCACCCTCAGTCCCAAGGGGGCAGGGTGACCCCACACCATGGGAAAGGGGACGTTTCCCCATGGGTGAAGTAGACCAGCTTCCCACTTGGGGACCGGTAAACCTTCCCCCGGGGCACAACTGCAGCCTCCTCTGGCACTCAAACCCCAGGGGCAGGCCTTGCGCCCGAAGACGCCCTAGACGGAGGGGAGGGGTCACCGTCAGGGAGGGCAAGCCCTGCAAGCCTCGGACTGTGTGCGTCCGCGGCCCCCCTCCAAAACTGCAGGCAGACAGGTCGGTGCGGAACGCCCCTGGCAACCCAGCAGCACTCAAAGGGGAAGAGTCCTCACCTGGCCAGGCAGCGCTGATGAGCCTCAGGCCCCGCCCGGGCCGGAGCCTGACCCCGCCCGCCCGCCGGACTCTGCCTGTGCAAAGGTGCACTTCACAGACCGCCGCTAGGGGGCGCTGGCGAGGGGGGGGACCCTCTCCCCAACGGCGGTACAGAGTCCAAGGCCCCCTGCAAGGTGCAGGGACCGCAAGCCCGTTTTGGCCATGGGGCCCTCTGCCCCTCGGGGGACACCTGCAACCTCCTCCGCACTCACACACCCCGAGGGGCTGACAGTGCGCCGAGGACGCCATAGACGGAGGGGGGGGGTCACCGTCAGGGAGGGTACCCCCTGTATGCCTCGGCCTGGCTGCGACCGCGGCCTCCTCCAAAGCTGCAGGCAGACAGGTCGGCGGGGAAAGGCCCGGGCAACCCGGCAGCACTCAAAGGGGAAGAGTCCTCACCTGGCCAGGCAGCGCTGATGATCGTCAGGCTCCGCCCCCGACCGGAGCCTGACCCCGCCCACCGGACTCTGCCTGAGCACAGGTGCAGTTCACAGGGCCGCCGCTAGGGGGCGCGGGCGAGGGGGTTCGGGGACCCTCAGCCCCCACGGGGGTAGGGGGTAGGGGAACCTCCACCCCCGGGGGAAACGGGACCCTCTTCCCCCTTGGGGGACGGTAAATCTTCCTCCCGGGGCACACCTGCACCCTCCTCTCGGACTCAGAAACCCAGGGGCAGGACGTGGGCCCCAAGACGCCCTGGACGAAGGGGCGGGGTCACCGTCAGGGAGGGCCACCCTTGCAAGCCACAGACAGAAGGCGCCCGCGGCGTCCTCCAAAACGGCAGGCATACAGGCCGGCGGGGAAAGCCCTTGGCAACCCAGCACCACTCAAAGGGGAAGCGTCCTCAGCTGGCTCAGCAGCGCTGCGGAGCCCCAGGCTCCGCCCCCGGCCGGAGCCTGACCCCGCCCACCGGACTCTGCCTGAGCACAGGTGCACTTCATAGAGCCGCCGGGGGGGGGGGGGCCGGGGGGGGCAATGGGAACCCTCAGTCCCAAGGGGCAGGGTGACCCCACACCATGGGGAAAGGGGACGTTTCCCCATGGGTGAAGTAGACCAGCTTCCCACTTGGGGACCGGTAAACTTCCCCCGGGGCACAACTGCAGCCTCCTCTGGCACTCACAACCCAGGGGCAGGCCTTGCGCCCGAAGACGCCCTAGACGGAGGGGAGGGGTCACCGTCAGGGAGGGCAAGCCCTGCAAGCCTCGGACTGTGTGCGTCCGCGGCCCCCTCCAAAACTGCAGGCAGACAGGTCGGTGCGGAACGCCCCTGGCAACCCAGCAGCACTCAAAGGGAAGAGTCCTCACCTGGCCAGGCAGCGCTGATGAGCCTCAGGCCCCGCCCCGGCGGAGCCGGAGCCTGACCCCGCCCGCCGGACTCTGCCTGTGCAAAGGTGCACTTCACAGACCCGCCGCTAGGGGGCGCTGGCGAGGGGGGGGTTGGGGTTCGGGGACCCTCAGCCCCAAGAGGGTAGGGGGACCTCTCCAACCACGGGCGGTACAGAGTCCAGGCCCCCTGCAAGGTGCAGGGACCGCAAGCCCGTTTTGGCCATGGGGCCCTCTGCCCCCCGGGACACCTGCAACCCTCCTCCGCACTCACACCCCGAGGGGCTGACAGTGCGCCGAGGACGCCATAGACGGAGGGGCGGGGTCACCGTCAGGGAGGGTACCCCTTATGCCTCGGCCTGGCTGCGACCGCGGCCTCCTCCAAAGCTGCAGGCAGACAGGTCGGCGGGGAAAGGCCCGGGCAACCCGGCAGCACTCAAAGGGGAAGAGTCCTCAGCTGGCCAGCAGCGCTGATGAGCGTCAGGCTCCGCCCCCGACCGGAGCCTGACCCCGCCCACCGGACTCTGCCTGAGCACAGGTGCACTTCATAGAGCCGCCGGGGGGGGGGGGGGGCCGGTGAGGGCAATGGGCACCCTCAGTCCCAAGGGGGCAGGGTGACCCCACACCATGGGGAAGGGGACGTTTCCCCATGGGTGAAGTAGACCAGCTTCCCACTTGGGGACCGGTAAACCTTCCCCCGGGCACAACTGCAGCCTCCTCTGGCACTCACAACCCAGGGGCAGGCCTTGCGCCCGAAGACGCCCTAGACGGAGGGGAGGGGTCACCGTCAGGGAGGGCAAGCCCTGCAAGCCTCGGACTGTGTGCGTCCGCGGCCCCCTCCAAAACTGCAGGCAGACAGGTCGGTGCGGAACGCCCCTGGCAACCCAGCAGCACTCAAAGGGGAAGAGTCCTCACCTGGCCAGGCAGCGCTGATGAGCCTCAGGCCCCGCCCCGGGCCGGAGCCTGACCCCGCCCGCCGGACTCTGCCTGTGCAAAGGTGCACTTCACAGACCCGCCGCTAGGGGGCGCTGGCGAGGGGGGGTGGGGTTCGGGACCCTCAGCCCCAAGAGGGTAGGGGGACCTCTCCAACCACGGCGGTACAGAGTCCAAGGCCCCCTGCAAGGTGCAGGGACCGCAAGCCCGTTTTGGCCATGGGGCCCTCTTCCCTCGGGGGAAACCTGCAACCTCCTCCGCACTCACACCCCGAGGGGCTGACAGTGCGCCGAGGACGCCATAGACGGAGGGGCGGGGTCACCGTCAGGGAGGGTACCCCTGTATGCCTCGGCCTGGCTGCGACCGCGGCCCTCCTCCAAAGCTGCAGGCAGACAGGTCGGCGGGGAAAGGCCCGGCAACCCGGCAGCACTCAAAGGGGAAGAGTCCTCACCTGGCCAGGCAGCGCTGATGATCGTCAGGCTCCGCCCCCGACCGGAGCCTGACCCCGCCCACCGGACTCTGCCTGAGCACAGGTGCAGTTCACAGGGCCGCCGCTAGGGGGCGCGGGCGAGGGGGTTCGGGGACCCTCAGCCCCCACGGGGGTAGGGGGTAGGGGAACCTCCACCCCCGGGGAAACGGGACCCTCTTCCCCTTGGGGAACGGTAAATCTTCCTCCCGGGGCACACCTGCACCCTCCTCTCGGACTCAGAAACCCAGGGGCAGGACGTGTGCCCCAAGACGCCCTGGACGAAGGGGCGGGGTCACCGTCAGGGAGGGCCACCCCTTGCAAGCCACAGACAGAAGGCGCCCGCGGCGTCCTCCAAAACGGCAGGCATACAGGCCGGCGGGGAAAGCCCTTGGCAACCCAGCACCACTCAAAGGGGAAGCGTCCTCAGCTGGCTCAGCAGCGCTGCGGAGCCCCAGGCTCCGCCCCCGGCCGGAGCCTGACCCCGCCCACCGGACTCTGCCTGAGCACAGGTGCACTTCATAGAGCCGCCGGGGGAGGGGGGGGGCCGGTGAGGGCAATGGGCACCCTCAGTCCCAAGGGGGCAGGGTGACCCCACACCATGGGGAAAGGGGACGTTTCCCCATGGGTGAAGTAGACCAGCTTCCCACTTGGGGACCGGTAAACCTTCCCCCGGGGCACAACTGCAGCCTCCTCTGGCACTCACAACCCCAGGGGCAGGCCTTGCGCCCGAAGACGCCCTAGACGGAGGGGAGGGGTCACCGTCAGGGAGGGCAAGCCCTGCAAGCCTCGGACTGTGTGCGTCCGCGGCCCCCTCCAAAACTGCAGGCAGACAGGTCGGTGCGGAACGCCCCTGGCAACCCAGCAGCACTCAAAGGGGAAGAGTCCTCACCTGGCCAGGCAGCGCTGATGAGCCTCAGGCCCCGCCCCGGGCCGGAGCCTGACCCCGCCCGCCGGACTCTGCCTGTGCAAAGGTGCACTTCACAGACCCGCCGCTAGGGGGCGCTGGCGAGGGGGGGGGTCAGCCCCAAGAGGGTAGGGGGACCTCTCCAACCACGGCGGTACAGAGTCCAAGGCCCCCTGCAAGGTGCAGGGACCGCAAGCCCGTTTTGGCCATGGGGCCCTCTGCCCCTCGGGGGACACCTGCAACCTCCTCCGCACTCACACCCCGAGGGGCTGACAGTGCGCCGAGGACGCCATAGACGGAGGGGCGGGGTCACCGTCAGGGAGGGTACCCCCTGTATGCCTCGGCCTGGCTGCGACCGCGGCCTCCTCCAAAGCTGCAGGCAGACAGGTCGGCGGGGAAAGGCCCGGGCAACCCGGCAGCACTCAAAGGGGAAGAGTCCTCACCTGGCCAGGCAGCGCTGATGATCGTCAGGCTCCGCCCCCGACCGGAGCCTGACCCCGCCCACCGGACTCTGCCTGAGCACAGGTGCAGTTCACAGGGCCGCCGCTAGGGGGCGCGGGCGAGGGGGTTCGGGGACCCTCAGCCCCCACGGGGGTAGGGGGTAGGGGAACCTCCACCCCCGGGGGAAACGGGACCCTCTTCCCCCTTGGGGGAACGGTAAATCTTCCTCCCGGGGCACACCTGCACCCTCCTCTCGGACTCAGAAACCCAGGGGCAGGACGTGGGCCCCAAGACGCCCTGGACGAAGGGGCGGGGTCACCGTCAGGGAGGGCCACCCCTTGCAAGCCACAGACAGAAGGCGCCCGCGGCGTCCTCCAAAACGGCAGGCATACAGGCCGGCGGGGAAAGCCCTTGGCAACCCAGCACCACTCAAAGGGGAAGCGTCCTCAGCTGGCTCAGCAGCGCTGCGGAGCCCCAGGCTCCGCCCCCGGCCGGAGCCTGACCCCGCCCACCGGACTCTGCCTGAGCACAGGTGCACTTCATAGAGCCGCCGGGGGAGGGGGGGGCCGGTGAGGGCAATGGGCACCCTCAGTCCCAAGGGGGCAGGGTGACCCCACACCATGGGGAAAGGGGACGTTTCCCCATGGGTGAAGTAGACCAGCTTCCCACTTGGGGACCGGTAAACCTTCCCCCGGGGCACAACTGCAGCCTCCTCTGGCACTCACAACCCCAGGGGCAGGCCTTGCGCCCGAAGACGCCCTAGACGGAGGGGAGGGGTCACCGTCAGGGAGGGCAAGCCCTGCAAGCCTCGGACTGTGTGCGTCCGCGGCCCCCTCCAAAACTGCAGGCAGACAGGTCGGTGCGGAACGCCCCTGGCAACCCAGCAGCACTCAAAGGGGAAGAGTCCTCACCTGGCCAGGCAGCGCTGATGAGCCTCAGGCCCCGCCCCGGGCCGGAGCCTGACCCCGCCCGCCGGACTCTGCCTGTGCAAAGGTGCACTTCACAGACCCGCCGCTAGGGGGCGCTGGCGAGGGTGGGGACCTCTCCAACCACGGCGGTACAGAGTCCAAGGCCCCCTGCAAGGTGCAGGGACCGCAAGCCCGTTTTGGCCATGGGGCCCTCTGCCCCTCGGGGGACACCTGCAACCTCCTCCGCACTCACACCCCGAGGGGCTGACAGTGCGCCGAGGACGCCATAGACGGAGGGGCGGGGTCACCGTCAGGGAGGGTACCCCCTGTATGCCTCGGCCTGGCTGCGACCGCGGCCTCCTCCAAAGCTGCAGGCAGACAGGTCGGCGGGGAAAGGCCCGGGCAACCCGGCAGCACTCAAAGGGGAAGAGTCCTCACCTGGCCAGGCAGCGCTGATGATCGTCAGGCTCCGCCCCCGACCGGAGCCTGACCCCGCCCACCGGACTCTGCCTGAGCACAGGTGCAGTTCACAGGGCCGCCGCTAGGGGGCGCGGGCGAGGGGGTTCGGGGACCCTCAGCCCCCACGGGGGTAGGGGGTAGGGGAACCTCCACCCCCGGGGGAAACGGGACCCTCTTCCCCCTTGGGGGAACGGTAAATCTTCCTCCCGGGGCACACCTGCACCCTCCTCTCGGACTCAGAAACCCAGGGGCAGGACGTGGGCCCCAAGACGCCCTGGACGAAGGGGCGGGGTCACCGTCAGGGAGGGCCACCCCTTGCAAGCCACAGACAGAAGGCGCCCGCGGCGTCCTCCAAAACGGCAGGCATACAGGCCGGCGGGGAAAGCCCTTGGCAACCCAGCACCACTCAAAGGGGAAGCGTCCTCAGCTGGCTCAGCAGCGCTGCGGAGCCCCAGGCTCCGCCCCCGGCCGGAGCCTGACCCCGCCCACCGGACTCTGCCTGAGCACAGGTGCACTTCATAGAGCCGCCGGGGGAGGGGGGGGCCGGTGAGGGCAATGGGCACCCTCAGTCCCAAGGGGGCAGGGTGACCCCACACCATGGGGAAAGGGGACGTTTCCCCATGGGTGAAGTAGACCAGCTTCCCACTTGGGGACCGGTAAACCTTCCCCCGGGGCACAACTGCAGCCTCCTCTGGCACTCACAACCCCAGGGGCAGGCCTTGCGCCCGAAGACGCCCTAGACGGAGGGGAGGGGTCACCGTCAGGGAGGGCAAGCCCTGCAAGCCTCGGACTGTGTGCGTCCGCGGCCCCCTCCAAAACTGCAGGCAGACAGGTCGGTGCGGAACGCCCCTGGCAACCCAGCAGCACTCAAAGGGGAAGAGTCCTCACCTGGCCAGGCAGCGCTGATGAGCCTCAGGCCCCGCCCCGGGCCGGAGCCTGACCCCGCCCGCCGGACTCTGCCTGTGCAAAGGTGCACTTCACAGACCCGCCGCTAGGGGGCGCTGGCGAGGGGGGGGGACCTCTCCAACCACGGCGGTACAGAGTCCAAGGCCCCCTGCAAGGTGCAGGGACCGCAAGCCCGTTTTGGCCATGGGGCCCTCTGCCCCTCGGGGGACACCTGCAACCTCCTCCGCACTCACACCCCGAGGGGCTGACAGTGCGCCGAGGACGCCATAGACGGAGGGGCGGGGTCACCGTCAGGGAGGGTACCCCCTGTATGCCTCGGCCTGGCTGCGACCGCGGCCTCCTCCAAAGCTGCAGGCAGACAGGTCGGCGGGGAAAGGCCCGGGCAACCCGGCAGCACTCAAAGGGGAAGAGTCCTCACCTGGCCAGGCAGCGCTGATGATCGTCAGGCTCCGCCCCCGACCGGAGCCTGACCCCGCCCACCGGACTCTGCCTGAGCACAGGTGCAGTTCACAGGGCCGCCGCTAGGGGGCGCGGGCGAGGGGGTTCGGGGACCCTCAGCCCCCACGGGGGTAGGGGGTAGGGGAACCTCCACCCCCGGGGGAAACGGGACCCTCTTCCCCCTTGGGGGAACGGTAAATCTTCCTCCCGGGGCACACCTGCACCCTCCTCTCGGACTCAGAAACCCAGGGGCAGGACGTGGGCCCCAAGACGCCCTGGACGAAGGGGCGGGGTCACCGTCAGGGAGGGCCACCCCTTGCAAGCCACAGACAGAAGGCGCCCGCGGCGTCCTCCAAAACGGCAGGCATACAGGCCGGCGGGGAAAGCCCTTGGCAACCCAGCACCACTCAAAGGGGAAGCGTCCTCAGCTGGCTCAGCAGCGCTGCGGAGCCCCAGGCTCCGCCCCCGGCCGGAGCCTGACCCCGCCCACCGGACTCTGCCTGAGCACAGGTGCACTTCATAGAGCCGCCGGGGGAGGGGGGGGCCGGTGAGGGCAATGGGCACCCTCAGTCCCAAGGGGGCAGGGTGACCCCACACCATGGGGAAAGGGGACGTTTCCCCATGGGTGAAGTAGACCAGCTTCCCACTTGGGGACCGGTAAACCTTCCCCCGGGGCACAACTGCAGCCTCCTCTGGCACTCACAACCCCAGGGGCAGGCCTTGCGCCCGAAGACGCCCTAGACGGAGGGGAGGGGTCACCGTCAGGGAGGGCAAGCCCTGCAAGCCTCGGACTGTGTGCGTCCGCGGCCCCCTCCAAAACTGCAGGCAGACAGGTCGGTGCGGAACGCCCCTGGCAACCCAGCAGCACTCAAAGGGGAAGAGTCCTCACCTGGCCAGGCAGCGCTGATGAGCCTCAGGCCCCGCCCCGGGCCGGAGCCTGACCCCGCCCGCCGGACTCTGCCTGTGCAAAGGTGCACTTCACAGACCCGCCGCTAGGGGGCGCTGGCGAGGGTGGGGACCTCTCCAACCACGGCGGTACAGAGTCCAAGGCCCCCTGCAAGGTGCAGGGACCGCAAGCCCGTTTTGGCCATGGGGCCCTCTGCCCCTCGGGGGACACCTGCAACCTCCTCCGCACTCACACCCCGAGGGGCTGACAGTGCGCCGAGGACGCCATAGACGGAGGGGCGGGGTCACCGTCAGGGAGGGTACCCCCTGTATGCCTCGGCCTGGCTGCGACCGCGGCCTCCTCCAAAGCTGCAGGCAGACAGGTCGGCGGGGAAAGGCCCGGGCAACCCGGCAGCACTCAAAGGGGAAGAGTCCTCACCTGGCCAGGCAGCGCTGATGATCGTCAGGCTCCGCCCCCGACCGGAGCCTGACCCCGCCCACCGGACTCTGCCTGAGCACAGGTGCAGTTCACAGGGCCGCCGCTAGGGGGCGCGGGCGAGGGGGTTCGGGGACCCTCAGCCCCCACGGGGGTAGGGGGTAGGGGAACCTCCACCCCCGGGGGAAACGGGACCCTCTTCCCCCTTGGGGGAACGGTAAATCTTCCTCCCGGGGCACACCTGCACCCTCCTCTCGGACTCAGAAACCCAGGGGCAGGACGTGGGCCCCAAGACGCCCTGGACGAAGGGGCGGGGTCACCGTCAGGGAGGGCCACCCCTTGCAAGCCACAGACAGAAGGCGCCCGCGGCGTCCTCCAAAACGGCAGGCATACAGGCCGGCGGGGAAAGCCCTTGGCAACCCAGCACCACTCAAAGGGGAAGCGTCCTCAGCTGGCTCAGCAGCGCTGCGGAGCCCCAGGCTCCGCCCCCGGCCGGAGCCTGACCCCGCCCACCGGACTCTGCCTGAGCACAGGTGCACTTCATAGAGCCGCCGGGGGGGGGGGGGGCCGGTGAGGGCAATGGGCACCCTCAGTCCCAAGGGGGCAGGGTGACCCCACACCATGGGGAAAGGGGACGTTTCCCCATGGGTGAAGTAGACCAGCTTCCCACTTGGGGACCGGTAAACCTTCCCCCGGGGCACAACTGCAGCCTCCTCTGGCACTCACAACCCCAGGGGCAGGCCTTGCGCCCGAAGACGCCCTAGACGGAGGGGAGGGGTCACCGTCAGGGAGGGCAAGCCCTGCAAGCCTCGGACTGTGTGCGTCCGCGGCCCCCTCCAAAACTGCAGGCAGACAGGTCGGTGCGGAACGCCCCTGGCAACCCAGCAGCACTCAAAGGGGAAGAGTCCTCACCTGGCCAGGCAGCGCTGATGAGCCTCAGGCCCCGCCCCGGGCCGGAGCCTGACCCCGCCCGCCGGACTCTGCCTGTGCAAAGGTGCACTTCACAGACCCGCCGCTAGGGGGCGCTGGCGAGGGAGGGGGACCTCTCCAACCACGGCGGTACAGAGTCCAAGGCCCCCTGCAAGGTGCAGGGACCGCAAGCCCGTTTTGGCCATGGGGCCCTCTGCCCCTCGGGGGACACCTGCAACCTCCTCCGCACTCACACCCCGAGGGGCTGACAGTGCGCCGAGGACGCCATAGACGGAGGGGCGGGGTCACCGTCAGGGAGGGTACCCCCTGTATGCCTCGGCCTGGCTGCGACCGCGGCCTCCTCCAAAGCTGCAGGCAGACAGGTCGGCGGGGAAAGGCCCGGGCAACCCGGCAGCACTCAAAGGGGAAGAGTCCTCACCTGGCCAGGCAGCGCTGATGATCGTCAGGCTCCGCCCCCGACCGGAGCCTGACCCCGCCCACCGGACTCTGCCTGAGCACAGGTGCAGTTCACAGGGCCGCCGCTAGGGGGCGCGGGCGAGGGGGTTCGGGGACCCTCAGCCCCCACGGGGGTAGGGGGTAGGGGAACCTCCACCCCCGGGGGAAACGGGACCCTCTTCCCCCTTGGGGGAACGGTAAATCTTCCTCCCGGGGCACACCTGCACCCTCCTCTCGGACTCAGAAACCCAGGGGCAGGACGTGGGCCCCAAGACGCCCTGGACGAAGGGGCGGGGTCACCGTCAGGGAGGGCCACCCCTTGCAAGCCACAGACAGAAGGCGCCCGCGGCGTCCTCCAAAACGGCAGGCATACAGGCCGGCGGGGAAAGCCCTTGGCAACCCAGCACCACTCAAAGGGGAAGCGTCCTCAGCTGGCTCAGCAGCGCTGCGGAGCCCCAGGCTCCGCCCCCGGCCGGAGCCTGACCCCGCCCACCGGACTCTGCCTGAGCACAGGTGCACTTCATAGAGCCGCCGGGGGAGGGGGGGGCCGGTGAGGGCAATGGGCACCCTCAGTCCCAAGGGGGCAGGGTGACCCCACACCATGGGGAAAGGGGACGTTTCCCCATGGGTGAAGTAGACCAGCTTCCCACTTGGGGACCGGTAAACCTTCCCCCGGGGCACAACTGCAGCCTCCTCTGGCACTCACAACCCCAGGGGCAGGCCTTGCGCCCGAAGACGCCCTAGACGGAGGGGAGGGGTCACCGTCAGGGAGGGCAAGCCCTGCAAGCCTCGGACTGTGTGCGTCCGCGGCCCCCTCCAAAACTGCAGGCAGACAGGTCGGTGCGGAACGCCCCTGGCAACCCAGCAGCACTCAAAGGGGAAGAGTCCTCACCTGGCCAGGCAGCGCTGATGAGCCTCAGGCCCCGCCCCGGGCCGGAGCCTGACCCCGCCCGCCGGACTCTGCCTGTGCAAAGGTGCACTTCACAGACCCGCCGCTAGGGGGCGCTGGCGAGGGAGGGGGACCTCTCCAACCACGGCGGTACAGAGTCCAAGGCCCCCTGCAAGGTGCAGGGACCGCAAGCCCGTTTTGGCCATGGGGCCCTCTGCCCCTCGGGGGACACCTGCAACCTCCTCCGCACTCACACCCCGAGGGGCTGACAGTGCGCCGAGGACGCCATAGACGGAGGGGCGGGGTCACCGTCAGGGAGGGTACCCCCTGTATGCCTCGGCCTGGCTGCGACCGCGGCCTCCTCCAAAGCTGCAGGCAGACAGGTCGGCGGGGAAAGGCCCGGGCAACCCGGCAGCACTCAAAGGGGAAGAGTCCTCACCTGGCCAGGCAGCGCTGATGATCGTCAGGCTCCGCCCCCGACCGGAGCCTGACCCCGCCCACCGGACTCTGCCTGAGCACAGGTGCAGTTCACAGGGCCGCCGCTAGGGGGCGCGGGCGAGGGGGTTCGGGGACCCTCAGCCCCCACGGGGGTAGGGGGTAGGGGAACCTCCACCCCCGGGGGAAACGGGACCCTCTTCCCCCTTGGGGGAACGGTAAATCTTCCTCCCGGGGCACACCTGCACCCTCCTCTCGGACTCAGAAACCCAGGGGCAGGACGTGGGCCCCAAGACGCCCTGGACGAAGGGGCGGGGTCACCGTCAGGGAGGGCCACCCCTTGCAAGCCACAGACAGAAGGCGCCCGCGGCGTCCTCCAAAACGGCAGGCATACAGGCCGGCGGGGAAAGCCCTTGGCAACCCAGCACCACTCAAAGGGGAAGCGTCCTCAGCTGGCTCAGCAGCGCTGCGGAGCCCCAGGCTCCGCCCCCGGCCGGAGCCTGACCCCGCCCACCGGACTCTGCCTGAGCACAGGTGCACTTCATAGAGCCGCCGGGGGAGGGGGGGGCCGGTGAGGGCAATGGGCACCCTCAGTCCCAAGGGGGCAGGGTGACCCCACACCATGGGGAAAGGGGACGTTTCCCCATGGGTGAAGTAGACCAGCTTCCCACTTGGGGACCGGTAAACCTTCCCCCGGGGCACAACTGCAGCCTCCTCTGGCACTCACAACCCCAGGGGCAGGCCTTGCGCCCGAAGACGCCCTAGACGGAGGGGAGGGGTCACCGTCAGGGAGGGCAAGCCCTGCAAGCCTCGGACTGTGTGCGTCCGCGGCCCCCTCCAAAACTGCAGGCAGACAGGTCGGTGCGGAACGCCCCTGGCAACCCAGCAGCACTCAAAGGGGAAGAGTCCTCACCTGGCCAGGCAGCGCTGATGAGCCTCAGGCCCCGCCCCGGGCCGGAGCCTGACCCCGCCCGCCGGACTCTGCCTGTGCAAAGGTGCACTTCACAGACCCGCCGCTAGGGGGCGCTGGCGAGGGAGGGGGACCTCTCCAACCACGGCGGTACAGAGTCCAAGGCCCCCTGCAAGGTGCAGGGACCGCAAGCCCGTTTTGGCCATGGGGCCCTCTGCCCCTCGGGGGACACCTGCAACCTCCTCCGCACTCACACCCCGAGGGGCTGACAGTGCGCCGAGGACGCCATAGACGGAGGGGCGGGGTCACCGTCAGGGAGGGTACCCCCTGTATGCCTCGGCCTGGCTGCGACCGCGGCCTCCTCCAAAGCTGCAGGCAGACAGGTCGGCGGGGAAAGGCCCGGGCAACCCGGCAGCACTCAAAGGGGAAGAGTCCTCACCTGGCCAGGCAGCGCTGATGATCGTCAGGCTCCGCCCCCGACCGGAGCCTGACCCCGCCCACCGGACTCTGCCTGAGCACAGGTGCAGTTCACAGGGCCGCCGCTAGGGGGCGCGGGCGAGGGGGTTCGGGGACCCTCAGCCCCCACGGGGGTAGGGGGTAGGGGAACCTCCACCCCCGGGGGAAACGGGACCCTCTTCCCCCTTGGGGGAACGGTAAATCTTCCTCCCGGGGCACACCTGCACCCTCCTCTCGGACTCAGAAACCCAGGGGCAGGACGTGGGCCCCAAGACGCCCTGGACGAAGGGGCGGGGTCACCGTCAGGGAGGGCCACCCCTTGCAAGCCACAGACAGAAGGCGCCCGCGGCGTCCTCCAAAACGGCAGGCATACAGGCCGGCGGGGAAAGCCCTTGGCAACCCAGCACCACTCAAAGGGGAAGCGTCCTCAGCTGGCTCAGCAGCGCTGCGGAGCCCCAGGCTCCGCCCCCGGCCGGAGCCTGACCCCGCCCACCGGACTCTGCCTGAGCACAGGTGCACTTCATAGAGCCGCCGGGGGAGGGGGGGGCCGGTGAGGGCAATGGGCACCCTCAGTCCCAAGGGGGCAGGGTGACCCCACACCATGGGGAAAGGGGACGTTTCCCCATGGGTGAAGTAGACCAGCTTCCCACTTGGGGACCGGTAAACCTTCCCCCGGGGCACAACTGCAGCCTCCTCTGGCACTCACAACCCCAGGGGCAGGCCTTGCGCCCGAAGACGCCCTAGACGGAGGGGAGGGGTCACCGTCAGGGAGGGCAAGCCCTGCAAGCCTCGGACTGTGTGCGTCCGCGGCCCCCTCCAAAACTGCAGGCAGACAGGTCGGTGCGGAACGCCCCTGGCAACCCAGCAGCACTCAAAGGGGAAGAGTCCTCACCTGGCCAGGCAGCGCTGATGAGCCTCAGGCCCCGCCCCGGGCCGGAGCCTGACCCCGCCCGCCGGACTCTGCCTGTGCAAAGGTGCACTTCACAGACCCGCCGCTAGGGGGCGCTGGCGAGGGGGGGTTGGGGTTCGGGGACCCTCAGCCCCAAGAGGGTAGGGGGACCTCTCCAACCACGGCGGTACAGAGTCCAAGGCCCCCTGCAAGGTGCAGGGACCGCAAGCCCGTTTTGGCCATGGGGCCCTCTGCCCCTCGGGGGACACCTGCAACCTCCTCCGCACTCACACCCCGAGGGGCTGACAGTGCGCCGAGGACGCCATAGACGGAGGGGCGGGGTCACCGTCAGGGAGGGTACCCCCTGTATGCCTCGGCCTGGCTGCGACCGCGGCCTCCTCCAAAGCTGCAGGCAGACAGGTCGGCGGGGAAAGGCCCGGGCAACCCGGCAGCACTCAAAGGGGAAGAGTCCTCACCTGGCCAGGCAGCGCTGATGATCGTCAGGCTCCGCCCCCACCGGAGCCTGACCCCGCCCACCGGACTCTGCCTGAGCACAGGTGCACTTCATAGAGCCGCCGGGGGAGGGGGGGGCCGGTGAGGGCAATGGGCACCCTCAGTCCCAAGGGGGCAGGGTGACCCCACACCATGGGGAAAGGGGACGTTTCCCCATGGGTGAAGTAGACCAGCTTCCCACTTGGGGACCGGTAAACCTTCCCCCGGGGCACAACTGCAGCCTCCTCTGGCACTCACAACCCCAGGGGCAGGCCTTGCGCCCGAAGACGCCCTAGACGGAGGGGAGGGGTCACCGTCAGGGAGGGCAAGCCCTGCAAGCCTCGGACTGTGTGCGTCCGCGGCCCCCTCCAAAACTGCAGGCAGACAGGTCGGTGCGGAACGCCCCTGGCAACCCAGCAGCACTCAAAGGGGAAGAGTCCTCACCTGGCCAGGCAGCGCTGATGAGCCTCAGGCCCCGCCCCGGGCCGGAGCCTGACCCCGCCCGCCGGACTCTGCCTGTGCAAAGGTGCACTTCACAGACCCGCCGCTAGGGGGCGCTGGCGAGGGGGGGTTGGGGTTCGGGGACCCTCAGCCCCAAGAGGGTAGGGGGACCTCTCCAACCACGGCGGTACAGAGTCCAAGGCCCCCTGCAAGGTGCAGGGACCGCAAGCCCGTTTTGGCCATGGGGCCCTCTGCCCCTCGGGGGACACCTGCAACCTCCTCCGCACTCACACCCCGAGGGGCTGACAGTGCGCCGAGGACGCCATAGACGGAGGGGCGGGGTCCCCGTCAGGGAGGGTACCCCCTGTATGCCTCGGCCTGGCTGCGACCGCGGCCTCCTCCAAAGCTGCAGGCAGACAGGTCGGCGGGGAAAGGCCCGGGCAACCCGGCAGCACTCAAAGGGGAAGAGTCCTCACCTGGCCAGGCAGCGCTGATGATCGTCAGGCTCCGCCCCCGACCGGAGCCTGACCCCGCCCACCGGACTCTGCCTGAGCACAGGTGCAGTTCACAGGGCCGCCGCTAGGGGGCGCGGGCGAGGGGGTTCGGGGACCCTCAGCCCCCACGGGGGTAGGGGGTAGGGGAACCTCCACCCCCGGGGGAAACGGGACCCTCTTCCCCCTTGGGGGAACGGTAAATCTTCCTCCCGGGGCACACCTGCACCCTCCTCTCGGACTCAGAAACCCAGGGGCAGGACGTGGGCCCCAAGACGCCCTGGACGAAGGGGCGGGGTCACCGTCAGGGAGGGCCACCCCTTGCAAGCCACAGACAGAAGGCGCCCGCGGCGTCCTCCAAAACGGCAGGCATACAGGCCGGCGGGGAAAGCCCTTGGCAACCCAGCACCACTCAAAGGGGAAGCGTCCTCAGCTGGCTCAGCAGCGCTGCGGAGCCCCAGGCTCCGCCCCCGGCCGGAGCCTGACCCCGCCCACCGGACTCTGCCTGAGCACAGGTGCACTTCATAGAGCCGCAGGGGAGTGGGGGGGCCGGTGAGGGCAATGGGCACCCTCAGTCCCAAGGGGGCAGGGTGACCCCACACCATGGGGAAAGGGGACGTTTCCCCATGGGTGAAGTAGACCAGCTTCCCACTTGGGGACCGGTAAACCTTCCCCCGGGGCACAACTGCAGCCTCCTCTGGCACTCACAACCCCAGGGGCAGGCCTTGCGCCCGAAGACGCCCTAGACGGAGGGGAGGGGTCACCGTCAGGGAGGGCAAGCCCTGCAAGCCTCGGACTGTGTGCGTCCGCGGCCCCCTCCAAAACTGCAGGCAGACAGGTCGGTGCGGAACGCCCCTGGCAACCCAGCAGCACTCAAAGGGGAAGAGTCCTCACCTGGCCAGGCAGCGCTGATGAGCCTCAGGCCCCGCCCCGGGCCGGAGCCTGACCCCGCCCGCCGGACTCTGCCTGTGCAAAGGTGCACTTCACAGACCCGCCGCTAGGGGGCGCTGGCGAGGGAGGGGGACCTCTCCAACCACGGCGGTACAGAGTCCAAGGCCCCCTGCAAGGTGCAGGGACCGCAAGCCCGTTTTGGCCATGGGGCCCTCTGCCCCTCGGGGGACACCTGCAACCTCCTCCGCACTCACACCCCGAGGGGCTGACAGTGCGCCGAGGACGCCATAGACGGAGGGGCGGGGTCACCGTCAGGGAGGGTACCCCCTGTATGCCTCGGCCTGGCTGCGACCGCGGCCTCCTCCAAAGCTGCAGGCAGACAGGTCGGCGGGGAAAGGCCCGGGCAACCCGGCAGCACTCAAAGGGGAAGAGTCCTCACCTGGCCAGGCAGCGCTGATGATCGTCAGGCTCCGCCCCCGACCGGAGCCTGACCCCGCCCACCGGACTCTGCCTGAGCACAGGTGCAGTTCACAGGGCCGCCGCTAGGGGGCGCGGGCGAGGGGGTTCGGGGACCCTCAGCCCCCACGGGGGTAGGGGGTAGGGGAACCTCCACCCCCGGGGGAAACGGGACCCTCTTCCCCCTTGGGGGAACGGTAAATCTTCCTCCCGGGGCACACCTGCACCCTCCTCTCGGACTCAGAAACCCAGGGGCAGGACGTGGGCCCCAAGACGCCCTGGACGAAGGGGCGGGGTCACCGTCAGGGAGGGCCACCCCTTGCAAGCCACAGACAGAAGGCGCCCGCGGCGTCCTCCAAAACGGCAGGCATACAGGCCGGCGGGGAAAGCCCTTGGCAACCCAGCACCACTCAAAGGGGAAGCGTCCTCAGCTGGCTCAGCAGCGCTGCGGAGCCCCAGGCTCCGCCCCCGGCCGGAGCCTGACCCCGCCCACCGGACTCTGCCTGAGCACAGGTGCACTTCATAGAGCCGCCGGGGGAGGGGGGGGGCCGGTGAGGGCAATGGGCACCCTCAGTCCCAAGGGGGCAGGGTGACCCCACACCATGGGGAAAGGGGACGTTTCCCCATGGGTGAAGTAGACCAGCTTCCCACTTGGGGACCGGTAAACCTTCCCCCGGGGCACAACTGCAGCCTCCTCTGGCACTCACAACCCCAGGGGCAGGCCTTGCGCCCGAAGACGCCCTAGACGGAGGGGAGGGGTCACCGTCAGGGAGGGCAAGCCCTGCAAGCCTCGGACTGTGTGCGTCCGCGGCCCCCTCCAAAACTGCAGGCAGACAGGTCGGTGCGGAACGCCCCTGGCAACCCAGCAGCACTCAAAGGGGAAGAGTCCTCACCTGGCCAGGCAGCGCTGATGAGCCTCAGGCCCCGCCCCGGGCCGGAGCCTGACCCCGCCCGCCGGACTCTGCCTGTGCAAAGGTGCACTTCACAGACCCGCCGCTAGGGGGCGCTGGCGAGGGAGGGGGACCTCTCCAACCACGGCGGTACAGAGTCCAAGGCCCCCTGCAAGGTGCAGGGACCGCAAGCCCGTTTTGGCCATGGGGCCCTCTGCCCCTCGGGGGACACCTGCAACCTCCTCCGCACTCACACCCCGAGGGGCTGACAGTGCGCCGAGGACGCCATAGACGGAGGGGCGGGGTCACCGTCAGGGAGGGTACCCCCTGTATGCCTCGGCCTGGCTGCGACCGCGGCCTCCTCCAAAGCTGCAGGCAGACAGGTCGGCGGGGAAAGGCCCGGGCAACCCGGCAGCACTCAAAGGGGAAGAGTCCTCACCTGGCCAGGCAGCGCTGATGATCGTCAGGCTCCGCCCCCGACCGGAGCCTGACCCCGCCCACCGGACTCTGCCTGAGCACAGGTGCAGTTCACAGGGCCGCCGCTAGGGGGCGCGGGCGAGGGGGTTCGGGGACCCTCAGCCCCCACGGGGGTAGGGGGTAGGGGAACCTCCACCCCCGGGGGAAACGGGACCCTCTTCCCCCTTGGGGGAACGGTAAATCTTCCTCCCGGGGCACACCTGCACCCTCCTCTCGGACTCAGAAACCCAGGGGCAGGACGTGGGCCCCAAGACGCCCTGGACGAAGGGGCGGGGTCACCGTCAGGGAGGGCCACCCCTTGCAAGCCACAGACAGAAGGCGCCCGCGGCGTCCTCCAAAACGGCAGGCATACAGGCCGGCGGGGAAAGCCCTTGGCAACCCAGCACCACTCAAAGGGGAAGCGTCCTCAGCTGGCTCAGCAGCGCTGCGGAGCCCCAGGCTCCGCCCCCGGCCGGAGCCTGACCCCGCCCACCGGACTCTGCCTGAGCACAGGTGCACTTCATAGAGCCGCCGGGGGAGGGGGGGGCCGGTGAGGGCAATGGGCACCCTCAGTCCCAAGGGGGCAGGGTGACCCCACACCATGGGGAAAGGGGACGTTTCCCCATGGGTGAAGTAGACCAGCTTCCCACTTGGGGACCGGTAAACCTTCCCCCGGGGCACAACTGCAGCCTCCTCTGGCACTCACAACCCCAGGGGCAGGCCTTGCGCCCGAAGACGCCCTAGACGGAGGGGAGGGGTCACCGTCAGGGAGGGCAAGCCCTGCAAGCCTCGGACTGTGTGCGTCCGCGGCCCCCTCCAAAACTGCAGGCAGACAGGTCGGTGCGGAACGCCCCTGGCAACCCAGCAGCACTCAAAGGGGAAGAGTCCTCACCTGGCCAGGCAGCGCTGATGAGCCTCAGGCCCCGCCCCGGGCCGGAGCCTGACCCCGCCCGCCGGACTCTGCCTGTGCAAAGGTGCACTTCACAGACCCGCCGCTAGGGGGCGCTGGCGAGGGGGGGTTGGGGTTCGGGGACCCTCAGCCCCAAGAGGGTAGGGGGACCTCTCCAACCACGGCGGTACAGAGTCCAAGGCCCCCTGCAAGGTGCAGGGACCGCAAGCCCGTTTTGGCCATGGGGCCCTCTGCCCCTCGGGGGACACCTGCAACCTCCTCCGCACTCACACCCCGAGGGGCTGACAGTGCGCCGAGGACGCCATAGACGGAGGGGCGGGGTCACCGTCAGGGAGGGTACCCCCTGTATGCCTCGGCCTGGCTGCGACCGCGGCCTCCTCCAAAGCTGCAGGCAGACAGGTCGGCGGGGAAAGGCCCGGGCAACCCGGCAGCACTCAAAGGGGAAGAGTCCTCACCTGGCCAGGCAGCGCTGATGATCGTCAGGCTCCGCCCCCGACCGGAGCCTGACCCCGCCCACCGGACTCTGCCTGAGCACAGGTGCAGTTCATAGAGCCGCCGGGGGAGGGGGGGGGCGGTGAGGGCAATGGGCACCCTCAGTCCCAAGGGGGCAGGGTGACCCCACACCATGGGGAAAGGGGACGTTTCCCCATGGGTGAAGTAGACCAGCTTCCCACTTGGGGACCGGTAAACCTTCCCCCGGGGCACAACTGCAGCCTCCTCTGGCACTCACAACCCCAGGGGCAGGCCTTGCGCCCGAAGACGCCCTAGACGGAGGGGAGGGGTCACCGTCAGGGAGGGCAAGCCCTGCAAGCCTCGGACTGTGTGCGTCCGCGGCCCCCTCCAAAACTGCAGGCAGACAGGTCGGTGCGGAACGCCCCTGGCAACCCAGCAGCACTCAAAGGGGAAGAGTCCTCACCTGGCCAGGCAGCGCTGATGAGCCTCAGGCCCCGCCCCGGGCCGGAGCCTGACCCCGCCCGCCGGACTCTGCCTGTGCAAAGGTGCACTTCACAGACCCGCCGCTAGGGGGCGCTGGCGAGGGGGGGGTTGGGGTTCGGGGACCCTCAGCCCCAAGAGGGTAGGGGGACCTCTCCAACCACGGCGGTACAGAGTCCAAGGCCCCCTGCAAGGTGCAGGGACCGCAAGCCCGTTTTGGCCATGGGGCCCTCTGCCCCTCGGGGGACACCTGCAACCTCCTCCGCACTCACACCCCGAGGGGCTGACAGTGCGCCGAGGACGCCATAGACGGAGGGGCGGGGTCACCGTCAGGGAGGGTACCCCCTGTATGCCTCGGCCTGGCTGCGACCGCGGCCTCCTCCAAAGCTGCAGGCAGACAGGTCGGCGGGGAAAGGCCCGGGCAACCCGGCAGCACTCAAAGGGGAAGAGTCCTCACCTGGCCAGGCAGCGCTGATGATCGTCAGGCTCCGCCCCCGACCGGAGCCTGACCCCGCCCACCGGACTCTGCCTGAGCACAGGTGCAGTTCACAGGGCCGCCGCTAGGGGGCGCGGGCGAGGGGGTTCGGGGACCCTCAGCCCCCACGGGGGTAGGGGGTAGGGGAACCTCCACCCCCGGGGGAAACGGGACCCTCTTCCCCCTTGGGGGAACGGTAAATCTTCCTCCCGGGGCACACCTGCACCCTCCTCTCGGACTCAGAAACCCAGGGGCAGGACGTGGGCCCCAAACGCCCTGGACGAAGGGGCGGGGTCACCGTCAGGGAGGGCCACCCCTTGCAAGCCACAGACAGAAGGCGCCCGCGGCGTCCTCCAAAACGGCAGGCATACAGGCCGGCGGGGAAAGCCCTTGGCAACCCAGCACCACTCAAAGGGGAAGCGTCCTCAGCTGGCTCAGCAGCGCTGCGGAGCCCCAGGCTCCGCCCCCGGCCGGAGCCTGACCCCGCCCACCGGACTCTGCCTGAGCACAGGTGCACTTCATAGAGCCGCCGGGGGAGGGGGGGGCCGGTGAGGGCAATGGGCACCCTCAGTCCCAAGGGGGCAGGGTGACCCCACACCATGGGGAAAGGGGACGTTTCCCCATGGGTGAAGTAGACCAGCTTCCCACTTGGGGACCGGTAAACCTTCCCCCGGGGCACAACTGCAGCCTCCTCTGGCACTCACAACCCCAGGGGCAGGCCTTGCGCCCGAAGACGCCCTAGACGGAGGGGAGGGGTCACCGTCAGGGAGGGCAAGCCCTGCAAGCCTCGGACTGTGTGCGTCCGCGGCCCCCTCCAAAACTGCAGGCAGACAGGTCGGTGCGGAACGCCCCTGGCAACCCAGCAGCACTCAAAGGGGAAGAGTCCTCACCTGGCCAGGCAGCGCTGATGAGCCTCAGGCCCCGCCCCGGGCCGGAGCCTGACCCCGCCCGCCGGACTCTGCCTGTGCAAAGGTGCACTTCACAGACCCGCCGCTAGGGGGCGCTGGCGAGGGGGTAGGGGGACCTCTCCAACCACGGCGGTACAGAGTCCAAGGCCCCCTGCAAGGTGCAGGGACCGCAAGCCCGTTTTGGCCATGGGGCCCTCTGCCCCTCGGGGGACACCTGCAACCTCCTCCGCACTCACACCCCGAGGGGCTGACAGTGCGCCGAGGACGCCATAGACGGAGGGGCGGGGTCACCGTCAGGGAGGGTACCCCCTGTATGCCTCGGCCTGGCTGCGACCGCGGCCTCCTCCAAAGCTGCAGGCAGACAGGTCGGCGGGGAAAGGCCCGGGCAACCCGGCAGCACTCAAAGGGGAAGAGTCCTCACCTGGCCAGGCAGCGCTGATGATCGTCAGGCTCCGCCCCCGACCGGAGCCTGACCCCGCCCACCGGACTCTGCCTGAGCACAGGTGCAGTTCATAGAGCCGCCGGGGGAGGGGGGGGGGGCGAGGGGGTGGGGCACCCTCAGTCCCAAGGGGGCAGGGTGACCCCAGGGGAAAGGGGACGTTTCCCCATGGGTGAAGTAGACCAGCTTCCCACTTGGGGACCGGTAAACCTTCCCCCGGGGCACAACTGCAGCCTCCTCTGGCACTCACAAACCCAGGGGCAGGCCTTGCGCCCGAAGACGCCCTAGACGGAGGGGAGGGGTCACCGTCAGGGAGGGCAAGCCCTGCAAGCCTCGGACTGTGTGCGTCCGCGGCCCCCTCCAAAACTGCAGGCAGACAGGTCGGTGCGGAACGCCCCTGGCAACCCAGCAGCACTCAAAGGGGAAGAGTCCTCACCTGGCCAGCTAGCGCTGATGAGCCTCAGGCCCCGCCCCGGGCCGGAGCCTGACCCCGCCCGCCGGACTCTGCCTGTGCAAAGGTGCACTTCACAGACCCGCCGCGAGGGGGCGCTGCGAGGGAGGGGGACCTCTCCAACCACGGCGGTACAGAGTCCAAGGCCCCCTGCAAGGTGCAGGGACCGCAAGCCCGTTTTGGCCATGGGGCCCTCTGCCCCTCGGGGGACACCTGCAACCTCCTCCGCACTCACACCCCGAGGGGCTGACAGTGCGCCGAGGACGCCATAGACGGAGGGGCGGGGTCACCGTCAGGGAGGGTACCCCCTGTATGCCTCGGCCTGGCTGCGACCGCGGCCTCCTCCAAAGCTGCAGGCAGACAGGTCGGCGGGGAAAGGCCCGGGCAACCCGGCAGCACTCAAAGGGGAAGAGTCCTCACCTGGCCAGGCAGCGCTGATGATCGTCAGGCTCCGCCCCCGACCGGAGCCTGACCCCGCCCACCGGACTCTGCCTGAGCACAGGTGCAGTTCACAGGGCCGCCGCTAGGGGGCGCGGGCGAGGGGGTTCGGGGACCCTCAGCCCCCACGGGGGTAGGGGGTAGGGGAACCTCCACCCCCGGGGGAAACGGGACCCTCTTCCCCCTTGGGGGAACGGTAAATCTTCCTCCCGGGGCACACCTGCACCCTCCTCTCGGACTCAGAAACCCAGGGGCAGGACGTGGGCCCCAAGACGCCCTGGACGAAGGGGCGGGGTCACCGTCAGGGAGGGCCACCCCTTGCAAGCCACAGACAGAAGGCGCCCGCGGCGTCCTCCAAAACGGCAGGCATACAGGCCGGCGGGGAAAGCCCTTGGCAACCCAGCACCACTCAAAGGGGAAGCGTCCTCAGCTGGCTCAGCAGCGCTGCGGAGCCCCAGGCTCCGCCCCCGGCCGGAGCCTGACCCCGCCCACCGGACTCTGCCTGAGCACAGGTGCACTTCATAGAGCCGCCGGGGGGGGGGGGGCGGTGAGGGCAATGGGCACCCTCAGTCCCAAGGGGGCAGGGTGACCCCACACCATGGGGAAAGGGGACGTTTCCCCATGGGTGAAGTAGACCAGCTTCCCACTTGGGGACCGGTAAACCTTCCCCCGGGGCACAACTGCAGCCTCCTCTGGCACTCACAACCCCAGGGGCAGGCCTTGCGCCCGAAGACGCCCTAGACGGAGGGGAGGGGTCACCGTCAGGGAGGGCAAGCCCTGCAAGCCTCGGACTGTGTGCGTCCGCGGCCCCCTCCAAAACTGCAGGCAGACAGGTCGGTGCGGAACGCCCCTGGCAACCCAGCAGCACTCAAAGGGGAAGAGTCCTCACCTGGCCAGGCAGCGCTGATGAGCCTCAGGCCCCGCCCCGGGCCGGAGCCTGACCCCGCCCGCCGGACTCTGCCTGTGCAAAGGTGCACTTCACAGACCCGCCGCTAGGGGGCGCTGGCGAGGGGGGGGGACCTCTCCAACCACGGCGGTACAGAGTCCAAGGCCCCCTGCAAGGTGCAGGGACCGCAAGCCCGTTTTGGCCATGGGGCCCTCTGCCCCTCGGGGGACACCTGCAACCTCCTCCGCACTCACACCCCGAGGGGCTGACAGTGCGCCGAGGACGCCATAGACGGAGGGGCGGGGTCACCGTCAGGGAGGGTACCCCCTGTATGCCTCGGCCTGGCTGCGACCGCGGCCTCCTCCAAAGCTGCAGGCAGACAGGTCGGCGGGGAAAGGCCCGGGCAACCCGGCAGCACTCAAAGGGGAAGAGTCCTCACCTGGCCAGGCAGCGCTGATGATCGTCAGGCTCCGCCCCCGACCGGAGCCTGACCCCGCCCACCGGACTCTGCCTGAGCACAGGTGCAGTTCACAGGGCCGCCGCTAGGGGGCGCGGGCGAGGGGGTTCGGGGACCCTCAGCCCCCACGGGGGTAGGGGGTAGGGGAACCTCCACCCCCGGGGGAAACGGGACCCTCTTCCCCCTTGGGGGAACGGTAAATCTTCCTCCCGGGGCACACCTGCACCCTCCTCTCGGACTCAGAAACCCAGGGGCAGGACGTGTGGCCCAAGACGCCCTGGACGAAGGGGCGGGGTCACCGTCAGGGAGGGCCACCCCTTGCAAGCCACAGACAGAAGGCGCCCGCGGCGTCCTCCAAAACGGCAGGCATACAGGCCGGCGGGGAAAGCCCTTGGCAACCCAGCACCACTCAAAGGGAAGCGTCCTCAGCTGGCTCAGCAGCGCTGCGGAGCCCCAGGCTCCGCCCCCGGCCGGAGCCTGACCCCGCCCACCGGACTCTGCCTGAGCACAGGTGCACTTCATAGAGCCGCCGGGGAGGGGGGGGCCGGTGAGGGCAATGGGCACCCTCAGTCCCAAGGGGGCAGGGTGACCCCACACCATGGGGAAGGGGACGTTTCCCCATGGGTGAAGTAGACCAGCTTCCCACTTGGGGACCGGTAAACCTTCCCCGGGGCACAACTGCAGCCTCCTCTGGCACTCACAACCCCAGGGGCAGGCCTTGCGCCCGAAGACGCCCTAGACGGAGGGGAGGGGTCACCGTCAGGGAGGGCAAGCCCTGCAAGCCTCGGACTGTGTGCGTCCGCGGCCCCCTCCAAAACTGCAGGCAGACAGGTCGGTGCGGAACGCCCCTGGCAACCCAGCAGCACTCAAAGGGGAAGAGTCCTCACCTGGCCAGGCAGCGCTGATGAGCCTCAGGCCCCGCCCCGGGCCGGAGCCTGACCCCGCCCGCCGGACTCTGCCTGTGCAAAGGTGCACTTCACAGACCCGCCGCTAGGGGGCGCTGGCGAGGGGGGGGTTGGGGTTCGGGGACCCTCAGCCCCAAGAGGGTAGGGGACCTCTCCAACCACGGCGGTACAGAGTCCAAGGCCCCCTGCAAGGTGCAGGGACCGCAAGCCCGTTTTGGCCATGGGGCCCTCTGCCCCTCGGGGGACACCTGCAACCTCCTCCGCACTCACACCCCGAGGGGCTGACAGTGCGCCGAGGACGCCATAGACGGAGGGGCGGGGTCCCGTCAGGGAGGGTACCCCCTGTATGCCTCGGCCTGGCTGCGACCGCGGCCTCCTCCAAAGCTGCAGGCAGACAGGTCGGCGGGGAAAGGCCCGGGCAACCCGGCAGCACTCAAAGGGGAAGAGTCCTCACCTGGCCAGGCAGCGCTGATGATCGTCAGGCTCCGCCCCCGACCGGAGCCTGACCCCGCCCACCGGACTCTGCCTGAGCACAGGTGCAGTTCACAGGGCCGCCGCTAGGGGGCGCGGGCGAGGGGGTTCGGGGACCCTCAGCCCCCACGGGGGTAGGGGGTAGGGGAACCTCCACCCCCGGGGGAACGGGACCCTCTTCCCCCTTGGGGGAACGGTAAATCTTCCTCCCGGGGCACACCTGCACCCTCCTCTCGGACTCAGAAACCCAGGGGCAGGACGTGTGGCCAAGACGCCCTGGACGAAGGGGCGGGGTCACCGTCAGGGAGGGCCACCCCTTGCAAGCCACAGACAGAAGGCGCCCGCGGCGTCCTCCAAAACGGCAGGCATACAGGCCGGCGGGGAAAGCCCTTGGCAACCCAGCACCACTCAAAGGGGAAGCGTCCTCAGCTGGCTCAGCAGCGCTGCGGAGCCCCAGGCTCCGCCCCCGGCCGGAGCCTGACCCCGCCCACCGGACTCTGCCTGAGCACAGGTGCACTTCATAGAGCCGCCGGGGGAGGGGGGGGCCGGTGAGGGCAATGGGCACCCTCAGTCCCAAGGGGGCAGGGTGACCCCACACCATGGGGAAAGGGGACGTTTCCCCATGGGTGAAGTAGACCAGCTTCCCACTTGGGGACCGGTAAACCTTCCCCCGGGGCACAACTGCAGCCTCCTCTGGCACTCACAACCCCAGGGGCAGGCCTTGCGCCCGAAGACGCCCTAGACGGAGGGGAGGGGTCACCGTCAGGGAGGGCAAGCCCTGCAAGCCTCGGACTGTGTGCGTCCGCGGCCCCCTCCAAAACTGCAGGCAGACAGGTCGGTGCGGAACGCCCCTGGCAACCCAGCAGCACTCAAAGGGGAAGAGTCCTCACCTGGCCAGGCAGCGCTGATGAGCCTCAGGCCCCGCCCCGGGCCGGAGCCTGACCCCGCCCGCCGGACTCTGCCTGTGCAAAGGTGCACTTCACAGACCCGCCGCTAGGGGGCGCTGGCGAGGGGGGGTTGGGGTTCGGGGACCCTCAGCCCAAGAGGGTAGGGGGACCTCTCCAACCACGGCGGTACAGAGTCCAAGGCCCCCTGCAAGGTGCAGGGACCGCAAGCCCGTTTTGGCCATGGGGCCCTCTGCCCCTCGGGGGACACCTGCAACCTCCTCCGCACTCACACCCCGAGGGGCTGACAGTGCGCCGAGGACGCCATAGACGGAGGGGCGGGGTCACCGTCAGGGAGGGTACCCCCTGTATGCCTCGGCCTGGCTGCGACCGCGGCCTCCTCCAAAGCTGCAGGCAGACAGGTCGGCGGGGAAAGGCCCGGGCAACCCGGCAGCACTCAAAGGGGAAGAGTCCTCACCTGGCCAGGCAGCGCTGATGATCGTCAGGCTCCGCCCCCGACCGGAGCCTGACCCCGCCCA
Organism: Talpa occidentalis; assembly: GCF_014898055.3. Taxonomy (NCBI): domain Eukaryota; kingdom Metazoa; phylum Chordata; class Mammalia; order Eulipotyphla; family Talpidae; genus Talpa; species Talpa occidentalis. The sequence continues at coordinate 27,575 of NW_023605034.1, forward strand.
CCGGACTCTGCCTGAGCACAGGTGCAGTTCACAGGGCCGCCGCTAGGGGGCGCGGGCGAGGGGGTTCGGGGACCCTCAGCCCCCACGGGGGTAGGGGGGGGGAACCTCCACCCCCGGGGGAAACGGGACCCTCTTCCCCCTTGGGGGAACGGTAAATCTTCCTCCCGGGGCACACCTGCACCCTCCTCTCGGACTCAGAAACCCAGGGGCAGGACGTGGGCCCAAGACGCCCTGGACGAAGGGGCGGGGTCACCGTCAGGGAGGGCCACCCTTGCAAGCCACAGACAGAAGGCGCCCGCGGCGTCCTCCAAAACGGCAGGCATACAGGCCGGCGGGGAAAGCCCTTGGCAACCCAGCACCACTCAAAGGGGAAGCGTCCTCAGCTGGCTCAGCAGCGCTGCGGAGCCCAGGCTCCGCCCCCGGCCGGAGCCTGACCCCGCCCACCGGACTCTGCCTGAGCACAGGTGCACTTCATAGAGCCGCCGGGGAGGGGGGGGGGCCGGTGAGGGCAATGGGCACCCTCAGTCCCAAGGGGCAGGGTGACCCCACACCATGGGGAAAGGGGACGTTTCCCCATGGGTGAAGTAGACCAGCTTCCACTTGGGGACCGGTAAACCTTCCCCCGGGGCACAACTGCAGCCTCCTCTGGCACTCACAACCCCAGGGGCAGGCCTTGCGCCCGAAGACGCCCTAGACGGAGGGGAGGGGTCACCGTCAGGGAGGGCAAGCCCTGCAAGCCTCGGACTGTGTGCGTCCGCGGCCCCTCCAAAACTGCAGGCAGACAGGTCGGTGCGGAACGCCCCTGGCAACCCAGCAGCACTCAAAGGGGAAGAGTCCTCACCTGGCCAGGCAGCGCTGATGAGCCTCAGGCCCCGCCCCGGCCGGAGCCTGACCCGCCCGCCGGACTCTGCCTGTGCAAAGGTGCACTTCACAGACCCGCCGCTAGGGGGCGCTGGCGAGGGGGGTTGGGGTTCGGGGACCCTCAGCCCAAGAGGGTAGGGGACCTCTCCAACCACGGCGGTAGAGTCCAAGGCCCCCTGCAAGGTGCAGGGACGCAAGCCCGTTTTGGCCATGGGGCCCTCTGCCCCTCGGGGAACACCTGCAACCTCCTCCACACTCACACCCCTAGGGCTGACAGTGCGCCGAGGACGCCATAGACGGAGGGGCGGGGTCACCGTCAGGGAGGGTACCCCCTGTATGCCTCGGCCTGGCTGCGACCGCGGCCTCCTCCAAAGCTGCAGGCAGACAGGTCGGCGGGGAAAGGCCCGGGCAACCCGGCAGCACTCAAAGGGGAAGAGTCCTCACCTGGCCAGGCAGCGCTGATGATCGTCAGGCTCGCCCCCGACCGGAGCCTGACCCCCGCCCACCGGACTCTGCCTGAGCACAGGTGCAGTTCACAGGGCCGCCGCTAGGGGCGCGGGCGAGGGGGTTCGGGACCCTCAGCCCCACGGGGGTAGGGGGTAGGGGAACCTCCACCCCCCGGGGGAA
>NW_023605035.1:0-29045 GCF_014898055.3 Talpa occidentalis
CGGTTCGTTCCCCGGCCACCGATGAGGGTCCCACCAAAAAAAAAAAAAAAGATTTATTTATTTATACAAGCACTGGGGTACAGTCAGAAGAAGCGGGAGGGTGAGAGGATTCACCAGAGCCAGAGCGGGAACAGAACAGGCAGACTGACAAAATACACTGCTGAGGGGGACCGGGCACAGCAGGAGAGGTCTGCGTGCCATGTGGGACCCACACCGGCAGCCGGGTATCGAACCAGGGCTGCAGAGCCTGCGGGCAGCTTTGCAGCCCAGCACTCAACTGCCGCGCCACCAGGGGAGCCCTACAAAAATTTTTTTAAAAATAGCACAATGAACACCTGCATGTCTCGCTGTACACACATTGTGAGTATCTTGCCTCATTTGCATTTAGATATGTTTGAAGAGATATTGGGAGACAGTGCAAATACAACACTTTGTCCTGAATTGCCATTACCTGAGAGTAAAATACAATTCCTTCATTTATCTAATAGTTGTTGTAATTTTATTTTTATCTTTTCCCATTGTCATCAAAATGTATTTCTTAGTTTTTGTAAATCCAAAATGTGATCAAGGATCATTTATTTGTTTTCGTGTGTCCAGTTCTTTTGACTTAAAAACAAAGCTGACCTTTTTTTGGTTTGATAACATAAACATTCTTGAAAAGTAGAGACCTGTTTTCTTGTTAAATGTCCCTAATTCTAGATTTATCTATTGTGTCCTCAAATGAGACTTGGAATATCCATTTCTAGCAAGGCTATTACTTAGGTGATGTTGCATATTTCTTATTTCTTCTAATTGGGGAAACTTTGTGTTATCCCACTTTGGAACATGATAATTTTGATCCTTTGAGTTAAGGTTTTCACTACCATTCTCTCCATTGTCAAGATGCATTCCCCCTCTTTTATGATTATTAAGTAATCTGTGGAGTAACCATGTGAAATTCCATGACTATCTTATTCTCCAATCAACTGTCATCCAGTAATTTCTGATTCTTTCCTGGATCAATATTAACATACAGGATGCAAAATGGTGAGTTTAAACTGCCATTCCTCATGCATTAATTAGGTGGCATTTTTCTACAAAGAAGAACTTTTCTTTTTTTTCCTTCTAATGGAGATTTTTCTTTTAATTATTCTTAAACATAAATATATAATGTAGTCAGCCTTTATGGCAATAAAACTGATCTATGTTCAATATAGAAGATGTTGAAAAATACAGAAAAGGCAAGGAAGAAAATTTCTTTTCACTCATAATCTGCATTATTGCCCACTGCTAATATTTGGGTATATCCCCTTCTATTATTTTTTGTTTATATATACTGTTTTATGAAATTGTGTTTTCACTTCTACCTGATATTGTGTAACTTGCTTTTTTTACTTCTCATGATTTTCACAGATCAACTAATCTTATACGACAAAAGTTTTATTAATTTCACAATATCCCACCAAATGCATGATTTATTTGACATATCCACTCTTGGTGGAAATTTTAAGCCGAGATTTATCTTATAGATATTCCTTCAGTGAACCTCATTTCTCAACTCTTTAAATGACATTTTAATAATTCCCTGTGGAAAAATAGCAAAAACAGAATTCCTGAGTTAATAACTAGGTAAAATATTAAAAATTTTTAATACTGTAGATTTCCCTAAGAGGCAATGACCAAAACTTCCAAACTATGACAATGTACCTTAAATACACAGAAACCTAAAAATGTCTTTCTCTCCCAGGGCTTGGGAATTTCAAAGAAATTATCTCCTATGCCTACTGGGGTATTTTTTGCACTGTTTGGGAATGAGTTGCTTACATAGTGTTTTACAGAAGTCATTAGAACTTTAATAAGTGGTTTGTCACTTAGATCTAAGAATCTGGACAAATTCGCCATGTGACTCTAGCAGCCGTCCCAGTCCAGTGCTGTTAGAATCTGTGGATGTCCTTGAGATGTGATCAAGCAACATAGGGCTGATGGTGCAAAGGGGTATAGGTCTGATCACCCCATTGTGCTTCTGGTGTAAGAATCTCAATCCAACCCACCTTCTCTGATGGAAAGTCTGTCATGGGCAGTGTGGAAATTAAAGGCAAATTTAAAGCAGCGATTGTGTTCGATGGATGACAAGCCTGAGCAGAGCAGCCGGCATCCCTGCACACACTGTCTAGACCCACGCCAAGCGTCAAGCTTGCATTGCCCCATTATGGCTCAGGTACTTTCATTATTCCTATTTCCTGCTGGATAAAGGGGGAACTGATGCTCAAAGGGGTCTCCAAACAAAGGAATTTTCTATGTGGGACCCCCTGGAGAGGGGAAATCTGTGAATTTTTTCCATCTCTTTTTGGGACTAGCTACACTGCTCAGTGCCATACCATTAAATGTTTGTGGAAATGGAGTAAATCTGTTTCTGGATTTCTTATTCCATCAGGTGAATTGGGAGGAATACACTTCAGCAAGAGACCACATGCTTTACCTCACAGGGGACAGAGGCATCATGGATGAAGACGGCTACTTCTGGTGGACTGGTAGAGCTGAGGAGGCCATCCACACGTAGCCACCTGCCATGAAAGAATTGTGGATACTGCTACTGAGCTTGGGGGCTGGGAGGGGCAGGGCAGGGTCTCTAGACTACCTCAGAAACAGGTGTATGGAGTTATCTCAATTTTTAAAAAATAGGGCCACCCTGGTGGTGCAAGGAGTTAAGGCGCAACCTATGAAGCTATCTGCAGCCACTGCAGCATAAATTCGATCCCTGGCCAGGGAGCTACCCACAAGGTGCAGCAGACCTCTCCTGACTCGCCCGCTGCTCCTCTCAGCAGTGTACTTCAGTCAATCTGCCTGTTCTGTTCCCCACCTGTCTCTGGTGAATCCTCTCACAACCCCAACAACACTCTGACCTGTACCCAAGTTCTTGTATGCATAAATAAATAGATCTTTAAAAAATAGATCTACATTACAATCCAGCAATTCCACTTCTAGGTATCTAGAGAAAAGATGCAAGAACACTAATTTGAAGGGATATATCAGTCCTCTGTCCATTGCAGCCCTATTTACAATAGCCAAGTTATGGTAACAACCTAAGTGTCCAACAACAGATGAGTGGATTACGAAGAGGTGATATATTCTATATGTATATGAATACTACTCATATATATGTATATGAATATACTCATTTATAAAAAGAAAAAATCTTTTGTTGCCATTTGCAACAATATGGATGGAATTGGAAAGGCTTGTGCTAAGTAAAATAAGTCAGAAGGAGAAAGGCAAACACCAGATGATTTCACTCATATGTGGAATATAGAGAACAAGACAAAGGAATAGAAAAACTAAACCAAACAATTCCCAGAAGTCTGAGTGTGGAATAGAAGCTACCAGAGGCTGAGGGTCAGGGAAGAGGAGAAAAGGGGGGCTGGGGAGTTCAATGGACCGTGGTGTGAACATATGCCCCCTATCATATGCAATGCTTCTGTATCTCAATAAAAGAATACAATAAAATAAAAATAAAAATAAATTCACTGGTAAAGTAAAAAAAAAGTTTTTTGTTTTTCTAGGGACAAACTGGGCAAATATTACAAAAAAATAAAGAATTAAAGTGAAATCAAAATTAAGAAAACTTAGAAAATGCTAAAAAGCAAAAATCATTCACAATCTTGTATTTTAGAGTATCATCTTCCAGTCTCTTTTCTTATGTATAACAGAATCTAGTAAAAGTGAGTTCATTCAAGAAACATTCTAGCACAACTTATCTTTTTTTCACTCAACAAGACAACAGAAATATTTTTCTGGACAATAAAATATATAATACATGTTTAAATTTTAACTGAGTAACCTGCATGGTAAGTCCACAAATTTTACATCAATAGTTCAAGGCATGTTTTCACATGGCCACCCATATATCACCATCCAGAACAAGATGTCTTGATATTCCAGCTGCCAAACATGCCCTCTCGTGTCCTCACCCTTCAGGAAGTCTCTCCTTTCAGAAACTTTTGACGAACCTTCTGTCTGTGCCTCATTTGACCTCAGGAACTGAGAAAAGTAGAATAAATTCCAAGGAGAAGTAAATTCTGTGGATCATCTGGGGCCAAGACCGTCCTATAGGTTATCCTGACTCAGAGCTTGCTGATTCCCAAAGTCACAGGAATATTGAACTACAGCAAGGAGAGGAAGCACCCCTCCCTCTGGGTCAGCAACTGGCTTTCCCACGCTTTTCTTCACTGAATTAAAAATAATAAATCAACGAAATTTTGCTCAGGAAGCCACTCTTCTTCAAGTGCTGCTGTAGCAGCTCTGAAGGAAGTGTTCGCCTTCACCTTGAACTGGTTTCAGCTTTCACTCTTAGCCACCTTCCCCCACCATTAGTAACCATTATTCTGACTTCAAAAACCATAGATTAATTTTGCCCGGAATTCATTGTTCAGGGTTTTAAAAAGTAACTTGTATTTGCAGCATACAATTGGAATCATACAGCCGATCATTCAGTGTGTGATCTTTGGTGTCTGAATTCTTTATCACAAACTTACACCTGTGAGATACATCTATGTTGTTGTCTGTCTCTGTTTCAGTAGTTCCTTCTTTTTCATTGCTGTGTGGCATTCCATTGAATGAATATACCTAGAATTTATTTACCCATTCTACCATTGATGAGAGTTTGAAATTGTTTCCAATTTGGGATAACACGAATAAATCTGAAATGAATATTCTTCTACATTTCCATTGGTAAACATATGCAGAGATTTGATCGATACAGATCTCTGAGTGAAAATATTGAGTCATACCGTATATATAAATTTTTCTAATTGCTAATATATCCTCCAACTATGGTGGAATAAATGTTCCGGCTTAATGAAAGTTCCAGTTACTCTATATCCTCACCAACACATGTTACTGTGAATCTTTTAAATTTAATCATTCTGATTCATGTTAGTAGTATTTATTATAGTTTTAATATAATTTAGGGACACATAGTTATTCATTCTGTCAAGATACTAAATTTTTTACTTTACCAATTCCTGCTGATCATTCAGAGTCTTGGTTGCTTGTTTTATTTTCAATTTTTCACTTAAAAAACACTTGAATAGTCACCTTTTAATGTAAATTGTCTGTGTGATAGTATCAGGCATGAAAAAAAAGATCTTATACACTTAAAATCATAAGAAATCTTATGAACAATTTTATACTCTAGATGCAGAATTTTCTGGCTCAAAGAATATAAAAATTTTAAAGTGTGCTACTAAATTTCCTTCTAGATAAATGGCCTCATTTATCCTCATACACACATTATGGAAAATGCTAGTTTTTCTGAACCTTCTGAACCACGGGTATTTTTTAAGTCTTTGTCAATGTGAAAAGTGAAAAAATATTTCCTCATTAGTCTTATTTGTCCTTTGGTTCTAGTAAGATTGGAATTTTCCTCATGTTTATTTGTTCTTTACCCACTTTAAAATCTGAATGTCTGTCTCTTTCTTACTGTTATTTAAGAGCTTGAGATAAAGTGAAGATATCATGCTTATAATTATCAAATTTGCTGCATATAGAAGTTACTTTTTAAAATCCTGAACAATGGGTTTCCCATGACAGCTGTGTGCAATAGGCAGTAGGATGGAGGGAGTTGTGTGGCTTATGCAAATAAAAGTCATCAATATGCAGCACTTCCACCTACCAGCTATAGCCAAAAACACCTGTTCACTAGCAGAGAACTTTTGCATTGTTATTATTTTGAAAGATCACAACTGTGGGAGGAATGTGCCACTAATCCAGTTCAAGGAAAACCATTCCATTGTATCAAGACCACTTGCTAGATTTTCAGTAGCACCCTGAGATACCAGGAGACACAATAGGGTTATTTTCATGGAAAAAGGAAATAGGTCATAAAGAATCAGGATTAAAAAAAAAATCTATAAAGCCCCATTATGGAGGAGTCCCTAAGCAGCCAGATTATGTGGAGAAAATGAAGCAAGACAAGCCCTCAAATTAGGAAATACTCATTACAGGCCAGGGCCCACAGCATCTTTATACATAAAGGAATCTGGATTTGCAATGACAAAGGAAAATGTAGTAGGACATACTGTAGTGTGTGGCTGGAAGTTATTCTGGATATTGTGTAAGAATCCCATAAAAGACAACTTTGAGTAAAGCCAGGAAGTTGCTAACTACCTACATAAGGAGAGTGGGCCAGGGCTTGCTTTTGAATAAGAGGGTTATGCAAGTTTGGGGCCAGAACTGAATTGCTTCGAACCGAGCAGAAGAGACTGTGCGTGTCACTTATGTTTTTTAATTCCTCTTCTCCCACACAGCAAATACTCTTGCCTCCAAATAAATGTTGAACAAATATGAAGACTATTGGTTGAAGAACTAACAGAGGGATGACACATGGAAAAGACTGGGAAGGGAAATGGAGAGACACCAATTTTCATGGGACTCACTTTAATTCTCAAGCTGCTCCCTCCTCCCTTCCTTACAAAAGACAGAGAAGATGAAAAGAAGGTAAAGTCAGGGTGAAAAAACAGCTACTCCCCTTCCCTTGCCTGTAAAGTAAGAGATACTCCACCATCTCTTATCCACAATTCCCAAATCTGAGAAGCTCTGAAAAACAAAAATGCCTTTTTCATCTCATTTGGCAGCAAAACCTGACCTGACAGGGAGAGAAACTATGTATAGTTTTCTTTTGTGCTGCTTGTGGGACTATTCCTCATTTTACTGCAGAATACTTATGAGAATGATTTCAGCAAGCTGTCTCAGACCCTGCTGGGGAGTGATGTGGTTCTCTTTCTAAAGGCTGAAAAATTCTGAATTCTAAAACTTGTTCACTATCTGGGTCCAAAAAAGGAATAATCTTCGAAGAAATGTCAGAAGTTGCAAATGAAGAAATGTTCATGAAACACCCAGAATAGTGCCTGCCCTCCAGAAAACAGGAGCTTCATTTCCCTCTGGCCATATCTTTGCTTCTGTGAATAAGAGCCCTTCTTCAGATGTTAATTCCAGGCAGGCAAGATTCAGATATTACAAATGTAATTCTGGTTGAAAAATACCTACCACTTACATAATGTACATAGAGCTAATATCCCTAATATGTAAAGAGTTCTTATAGAAGAAAAAGACCAAACTCAATAATAGGCAAAATACATGAATAGAAAGTTCACAGAAAAAGATGTTAAAAATTGGTCTCAGATATAAAAAAGAAGCTGCAATGTTTAATTTTATATGAAAATATCAAAAAAAAATTTTAAATTGTATTTCCCAGCTCCGTGTTCTAAAAGACCCTAGAAACAATAGCATCTAATAGTAAAGAGTCCAAGTAGAGTCTAAATCTTGATTTTGAAATACCAATCCTTATTCAAGAGGCTCCCAGGAGAAATTGTTGCTTCTACGTGTTAAACAGAAAAAATACCGAACAAGTCTGGACTATTATATTATAACATAAAAGCATAATCAAAGAATGATAGGGGTATGTCAAAAGGTCAGCTCGAAAGGGCTCCTAGTGGCCAAATTTGAGAAAAGTTGGGTTTCATAAAGGACAATTGCTGCAATTGGTTAAAAGCATTGAATTTTAAAATTCCAGTAGTCTGCAATGCTACTTAGAGAGGGGCATGTCAAGGAAGAAAAAGTCTTTGTAAAGAAAAATGCCAGATATTAAATGTAGAAGGAGTGATAGAATTTGGAAATCTACATGTCACAACCTCCAACGTGGAAATTGAGTTAGACAATGATTATTATTGGATGCTACTTCCGGTAAATGAAAGTTATCCTGGAATAGTATATTCATACAGAGCCAACCATTATCCCACAAATTGCATGCTTACACAAATGCTCCTTCACAATGAAGATGGCTGATGACCAAGGGAACAAATGAAATACAGTTAGTAGCTGAACAAGCTGATGGCATGCGCCTGCTGATGTGAATTAGCAGTTCTTGCCAAAAATGTTGATCCTGTGTCAAAACACTGATCTAAATCTAATCTCCAGTTTATAGTAAAAAAGCAAGTTAAGTGAAAATATGAGTATCTTAGTCTGTTTGGGTTGCTGTAACAAAATACTACACACTGGGTAGCTTATAAACAACAGAAAATGATTTCTCACAATTCTGAAGGTGGAGGCCCAGGTGAGGGTGCCAGCATAGTTGGGTGAGAGTCCCGTTCCTTTTGTATCCTCGGAAGGTGAAAGAGATAACTGGTCCAAGACAAAATTGTGAAGTAAGAGAGGATGGACAGCATCCTGAAGCATGCATCTCATACAGTAGTCTACACAGAACAATAGCGTGGCCCTTGGAAGAGATCAGGATTAGCATCAGCAGACTGATGAAGACTGAAACTCTGGAGTCTCTTTTATAACAGCACTAAAACTACTCACTGGGGCTCTGCCCTCAAGACTGCAACACCCTAAGCTGTCTCCTAATCACCTTAGGGATTAAGACTTAAACATATGAATGGGGGGGGGAGCAAGGAGGAGGGGAGCAAAAGGGGTAAGAAGGTCACAACAGTTCAGACCACAGCAATGAGGAAGAAATTGAACATGCAGTATATAAAACATTCAGCACAAGTGGCCTCGATTTTTCTTCAAAGGTAGTACTATTATAGGGCAGCCCCGATATAAAACGGGGTGCCTGACTGTGGGTCCTCACTCACGCTCTTAAAGGACTTAACAATACTCTACTGCAGGCACAAGCGAAAGGTTAATAAAAGGTTTATTTACAAGGGAAGGGGAAATGAGGAAATGTACAGCTCAGGGAGAAAAGAGGGAAATAAAGTCTTAAATGCGTCCTACCTGATCTGCTGCCCTGGAATCCCAAATGGCACTCTCAGAGCTGGCCGTGAGCCACGAGCCATGAAGCCAAGAGGAGAGAGAGAGAGAGAGAGAGAGAGACCCCAAAACCCATATGTCTGGTTTTATACCCAACCTGTTGCTTAACTCCACCCTCAGGTCCCAGCCACCTTCCCCTTGGTGGTGACGGGATTTGTCTTTCCCAGTGTCCTGATGGCTTTGGTCTGGAGTGAGGGTGGAGTCCACAAAGCCTGCGTGGAATTAGCTCAGGACATCCTTTCCCCCTAACAGTATCATGGGAGGAAAAGCAGGAAGATTCTTCCAGAATTAGACAAGACTAACCAGATCCAACAACCAAATGCATTGTATGGATCTTGTTTGGATCTTATAGTTAAGAGAAAAACAGCTATAAAATATTTTTTTTTGACAACTGACGAATGTTTAGGGTGGAATGGATAAAATGACATTTAAGGAACTGTGGTTGTGTGTTTCGAGTGTGACAATATTATGATCATAGAAGAGAATGTCCTTGTGTTTTAAAGAAGAAGCCTGAAGAATTTGAAAGGAAAAGCGTAGTGTCTGCTACTTATTTTCGAATGGGTTAGAAAAACTTGTGTGTATATGGGCCTCCCTGGTGGCACAAGGGGTTAAGATGTAACCTCTGAAGCTATCAGCAGCCACTGCAGCACAAATTCATCCCTGGCCAGGGAGCTGACCCATATGACAAAGCAGACCTCTCCTTTATCACCCTCTGCTCCCCTCAGCAGTGTATTTCAGTAGATGTCCATGTTCTGTTCCCCACTCTGTCTCTGGTGAATCCTCTCACATACCCCCACACCTCTGGCCTGTACCCCAGTTCTTATATGCATAAATAAATAAATCTTTTTTAAAAAAGAAAAACTTGTGTGCATACATGTACATCTATATGCATATATTCATGTATGTATACGTGTGTAAATAGAGGGGGAAGTACTGCAAATAGTCCCCCAAAATGATTTTGACTCTGAAAGTCCCACAAACATACTTTGCAAACCAGTGAGCTAGTTAGTATTAGTGTTAGCCCGAATTAGTATTTCTGATGGAGCTGTAGAAGGCAAACTATAATCCATCTCATCGTGTGTTTCTCCCTTAGCACGTCACCTCAGTCACATAACACCTGCGGTTTCTTATATCAGCTTTACATATGTTCTAACTGGTTCTCTCATCTGGAATGTTGTGAAAGCTTTTATAATCTTAGATCCTGTTTGTTTTGACTTTTGAAAAAGAAGGCTCCCTGCAGCATTATGGCAACATAGAGAAAGAATCTGATTTCTGACCTGAGTTAAATCAGTAATTATGAGAGCAGTGGGGTTGTGAGAGAAGATGACTTTTTCCTTTGATTTCACAATCTCTTGAGACAAACAACTGATTATTCCTTTTCTTCTGTAAGCTAAAGGGACTAGGCCTTTATGTACCTTCTATCACTAAACCTCCGAGCTTCAACACCAACTGATCCAAGATAAAATTGTGCAATGAGACAGCATGATCATCCTGAAACATGAACACAAAGTGCATGCATTTCATACAATAGTTGTACACAGAACAATCGGATGGTACATTGGAAGAGATCAGGATTAGCTTCAGGAGGCTGATGAAGACTTTACTGGTATGACCCTAACTTTTGCCAGCAGTGTGACTTTGGACAACTTACACTTTGCTAAGTTATGTCACTTGAAAATGAAGGTGCTTGGGGCCTCCCTGGTGGCACAAAGGGTTAAGTCACAGCACTATGAAGCTATCAGCAGCCACTGAAGCACAAGTTTGATCCCCAGGCAGGGAGCTGACCCACATGGCGCAGCAGACCTCCGCTCTCGCCCACTGCTCCCCTCAGCAGTGTATTTCAATCAGTCTGCCTGGTCTATTCTCCACTCTGAATGGGGAATCCTCTCACCTTGCAGCCCTGGCCTATACCCCAGCTCTTGTATGCATAAATAAATAAACTTTAAAAAGAAAATGAAGGTGCTAATATCAATAATAGTAATTTCACAAGATTATTGAGAAAAATCAGGTGAGTTAAATGCTATGAAATTGCTTTATAATATGAAATTACGATAAAATGATCCTATCTCATCAAGTCAACTGAATGAACAATGTAGAATCTCAAGTCCTAACAAGGATGTCACAGAGCAGGTTTGTTCTGCCTTTCATTCAATAGCACTACTGAGTGCTTCTCATGGATGAGAAGTTGGGCTAGAATATGGAAGCTAATTGATGGTCCTCTTAATAGATGTCCTTGTAGATGACCATATAGATAGATTCGAGATAAAGATTAAGAGAAGTAATGATGATTGGCGCGCAGACCTCTCCTGCCGCCCGCTGCTCCCCTCAGCAGTGTACTTCGGTCCTTCTGCCTGCTCTGCTCCCCGCTCTGGCTCTGGTGAATTCTCTCACCCTCCCGTGCTTCTGACTGTACCCAGTGCATGTATAAACAAAACAAACAAACAAATAAATAAATAAAACATGCCTCTATTAATAAAACAAAAAAAAAATTAAAAAAAAAAAAAAAGAGAAGTAATGATGGAGTTCTCTCATCAGCTTTATTAAACCATCACAGCACCATACAGTGAAACTTACAACAGCCCTATGAGAAAGTTCCTATGGTTACTCCTATATTATGCATCAGAACAGTGAAGACAGGAATGAAAGAGAGACAATATAGGTCTGGAAAATATCAGCAAGAGTGCAGTCCAAGGAATGGAGCATAGAATCAGAAGGTTGAATATACAGAACATAAAAAAAAAACAGGGTTTTTTTTGTTTTGCAACAAATGAACCCACAATTAGGATTTATTAGAGGAAGGAAGGGAAAGAGGAAGAGAGGCAGGAAGCTGGGAAGGAGGGAGGGCAGGGCAGAGGATATGGCTTCTGAAAAATGGTATTTAAGGTTATGAATGTCATCAGGGAGGAATGTCTGTATTTCATACAACTTTGTATTCTGTGCACCTAGGTTGGCAGCTGGCACATGGTAGGTGCTGGGTAATTATAGATGGATGGGTGGCTGGCTGGCTGGATGGGTGGATAGATGGTACCTGCCACAACACCATAAAAAACTTAGAGACATCATGGTAATCATTTCACAATACATATGTGTATCAAATCCTCATGCTGCACGCTGAATTTATGCTATGTTATTTCTGTCTCAATAAAGATGGAAAAAATGGGGGAGAGAGCACTTAACTGTCATTCTTACAATTCAGATTATCCACTTTCTCTTGCCCTCATGAGCTCACATCCAGCTGAGTGTCCTTCAGTAAAGTTTTCGCTTTATCCTCAAGAGAAAGGGTACGTTGTTGGGGATATGAAACTAATTACTGGGCTGCCATCTTTGTTTTGATTCAGGCACAACGGGTATGCAAACAGCCAAAACCTTCAAAGGGTGATGTTTATGGGTTGAATTAGAAAGAAACCACAGAAATCAACTAGCCAATATCCTCAGAATGACCCGTGCTTGTCTTGGGTTGGAGATATGATTATGATGCATTCTGGGGCTTGTTTTTTGTCAGTGTGTTCTGGATGAGGCAGCCACTGCAAATGGGTGCTGAGACCACCAGCTTCATTTTTACTGTCAGGGTCTCTGCATAGCTCCCCTTAGAGTCTGGGGACCAGGCCAAGGATGTCTTGTGTTTGTGAGTTGGCAGCCAGTATTCTTTGTTTTTGCACTGACCACAACATCTCACAGAAAATGAGAACAGATGGATTAATTTTGGTCTTTGATTCCTTTTGTGAGTATTCACAGGCTGAAAATATCTAAGCACCATAGGGTTTTTTTTTTTTAAATTTTGAGGTTACATTTTTGCTCTTCCATCTGTGCTCATGTACCACTCACCCTCCACTGAACCATACTAAGCACCACAGCTTTATTAATGCCAGCAATAACCATAGTAAATACCACTCACGGAATATGTCATGTGCCCTGGCACTGTGCTAAGCACTTCTCTATTGAGTGACTAAGTCAGCTTAACAGCTGAGAAATTGCAGTCAACGCCATCCATATATAAAGAAACTGAGATTAAGAGATTTTAGGTAACTTACCATTGCTTTCAAGCCAGAAACCTTCAGAATGATGGCAACCAGGAGCGAAATGAGGCAGGTGAGAAGGAGAAATAAATGGAGTAGAGGCTGCAGGATAGCGTGAGAGTAATAGGATTGGCTCATTATCTAGAATGCTGCCTCTTTTTTTCTCCCTATTACAAATAAACAATAAAAACTGGGTAAAGGGTGTGAGAAAATGGAAATTGCAAGGCTTGTTTCTAAGAAAACGATTACTTTGTATCCTAAACTGTCATATCCATCAAAAGATTGGTTGAAATGATTCTACATAATTATATCAGTGAATGGAAGACAGAAAAAAACCTGTTCAATTCATGTTAATTAAATACCTGTTCTAAGCTCTGTGCGCCTAACAGCGAATTAAAAGTTCGTATTGTAATGGAGATATAGACAGTAAACAAGCAAATGAATCAGCAAAGATCTCAAATAGCAGCAAGTGTTAGGAAAGAAATAAAACAGGCCGAGGAGAGCTACTTTAGAATGGGCTAACCAGGTGATGTTTATAGATCCAAAGAGGGGCCTTTAAATTGAGAGCTGATGAGCGAGAAATCAGTTATGCAAAAAACTGGAGGTGAAGCAGGCTGAGGGTGAATGCAAATTCCCCGAAGCAGGCAAAATTAATATAAAAGAGGACTGGAGCATGGTGAGCAAGAGAAAAAGTGATAGGCTATGAGGCAGGAGCGGTGGGCAAGCTCCAAAGCCATGGATCGCAATCCTTACGGTTCATCAGAATCACCAGTATAGCTTTTAAAAAATTATAAGTGACCAGCCCTCCCTTCCAGAGAAAGCGATTTAATTGGTCGGAGGTGGGACTCACACAAAGGTGTTTTGTTTTTTTTTTTGTTTTTTTTTTTTTCGGGTAGTTTAATTCTTGCATACTTACTCAATCAGGGTATTAATGAGAGTACTTGGTTTTATTTTTTTTTTTTTTTAAATATTAAATTTTATTTTTATATTCCCCCATACAATTGCAAACACCCCATTCTGACCCCATCCTTCCCCTCCCGCCCCCCACCCCCAAAAAGTGTCTCTGGTTCATAGTTTTTTTGTTGATTTTGATTTTCACTTTCTTATATTCATTTTCCTGGTCCCTTATTTAAGTTTTCTAGATTCCTGCTATGAGTGAGACCATCCGGTATTTTTCTTTTTCTTTTTGGCTTATTTCGCTGAGCATGATCCCTTCCAGTACCATCCATGTTGCTGCAAATTGCATGTGTTTATCTTTTTTGAATGCTGAGTAATATTCCATGGTATATATGTACCACATCTTCTTGATCCAGTCATCTATTTTTGGGCATTTGGGTTGTTTCCAAAGCTTAGCTATTGTAAACAGTGCTGCTATAAACATAGGAGTGCAGGTGCTCTTTGGAATTGATGTTTCTGTGTCCTTTGGGTAAATACCTAGGAGTGGAATTGCTGGATCATATGGAAGCTCTATGTTTAGTAGGTCCAGAAATCTCCACACAGCTCTCCATAGTGGTTGGACCAGTTTGCACTCCCACCAACAGTGCACAAGAGTTCCTTTTTCTCCACATCCTCGCCAACATTTGTTGTTGCTAGTTTTTTTAATATGTGCCATTCTCACTGGTGTGAGATGGTATCTCATGGTAGTTTTGATTTGCATTTCCCTGATTACAAGTGATGTTGAACATTTTTTCATATGTCTGTTGGCCATTTGCATTTCCTCTTCAGAGAAGTTTCTTTTTAGCTCTTCTGCCCATTTTTTGACTGGATTATTTTCTTTGTTGTTGCTGAGTCTCATCAGCTCTTTGCAGATTTTTGTGATCAGTCCTTTATCATTAGTGTTGGGTGCAAAAATGTTCTCCCAGTTGGTGGGGTTTCTCTTTGTTTTTGTTATTGTCTCTTTTGCTGTGCAGAAGCTCTTTAATTTGATGTAGTCCCAGCTGTTTATCTTTCTCTTCACTATCACTGCTTTGGGTGATGTGTCTGTAAAGATGTCTTTGATGTGCAAATCCCGTAGTGTTTCGCCTATATTTCCTTCTATGTATTTTATGGTTTCAGGTCTTATGTCTAGTTCTTTAATCCATTTTGAGTTGATTTTTGTGTATGGTGTGAGGTAGTGGTCAAGCTTCATTCTTTTGCATGTAGCGACCCAGTTTTCCCAGCACCATTTGTTGAACAAACTTTCTTTGCTCCAATGCATAGTCTTTGCTCCTTTGTCAAAGATTAGTTGACCATAAATCTGTGGGTTTATTTCTGGATTTTCTATTCGATTCCATTGGTCTGTATGTCTGTTCTTGTTCCAATACCATGCAGTTTTGATGATTATGGCTTTGTAGTATAGTTTGAAGTCTGGGAGTGTGATGCCTCCATTTCCTTCTTTTTTTTTCAGTAGAGCTTTGGCTATTCGGGGTTTTTGGTGATTCCATATGAATTTCATCAATAATTGTTCTATTTCTTTGAAGAATGCCATTGAGATTTTGATTGGAATAGCATTGAATCTGTATATTGCTTTTGGTAGGATGGCCATTTTAATAATGTTTATTCTTCCAATCCATGAGCAGGGGATGTCTTTCCATTTCTTTGTGTCTTCTTCTATTTCTTTTAACAGTGTTTTATAGTTTTCTTTGTATAGGTCCTTTACCTCTTTCACACAAAGGTGTTTTGAAAAGCTCCTTGGGGATTCAAATGGGTTCAGACGCTAATACAGAGGCTTCCAGAGAGTCTAACATCAGGAGAATATGTATGAAAGATTGTGCGTGGATGCGGAAAATTTATGAAAGCTGAACCTGGTAATCTGAAGAATCATTTCTAAAGAACTGCGCTTTCAAGAACATTCCCCCACAGAGAAATCTGAGCAGTCTTAATTGCCAGACCTCCTGAGAACAGAAAAGTATTGCCTGCCAAGAAAACTTAGCCCAAGGGGCTGCCACTAATAAAATGTCCCAGCTTTGCATGTTTCAAGGGAGCCAACATGTACCATGTCTGTAATAAGTGCCAGACACTGCACTCTGCATGTCTCTATGGAATCTCCTTTATCTACAATGTTGCCTCTTTTTTCTCCCCATTACAAATATGCAATGTAAACTGGGTAAAGAGCATGAGAAAGTAGAAATTGCACTGACTTGCTTCTAAGGAGATGATTGCTTTGTATCATAAGATATCACAGCCAGATTGATTAAAATGATTCTACATTATGTATTGGACGACAATAACCTGTTCAACTCATGATTCTCATGAAGGGGAGTCATTTTAGAGATGATTCTGAAGAGACTGCATGTTTATTTACATAATTCCACCCAGCTCTTAAGTGGCAAAGGTGGAATTGAACTCAGGGCAACCTGGTTCTAGAAAGTCTGTGTTTGCCACCATTGTCCAGTATGTGAGGTCTAGTTTGTGTAGGTGACAACATGACCTGTCTGCTTTTTAAAAATATTAAAAGTTGGGCCTCCCCGGTGGCGCAGCGGTTGAGCGCTGGGTTGCGAAGCTGCCCGCAGCCTCTGCGGCACCGGTTCGATCCCCAGCTGCTCCCCGGCCACCGGAGGAGGGTCCCACATGGCGCGCAGACCTCTCCTGCCGCCCACTGCTCCCCTCAGCAGTGTACTTGGGTCCTTCTGCCTGCTCTGCTCCCCGCTCTGGCTCTGGTGAATTCTCTCACCCTCCCGCGCTTCTGACTGTACCCAGTGCTTGTATAAACAAATAAATAAATAAATAAAACATGCCTCTATTAAAAAAGTCATTGTTTATTAAAAAAAAAAAAAATATATTAAAAGTCCTCTTGGGTTCTGATATAAAAGACTTCCAGAAATAGAATGAATCTAAGATATTTCTGGGGAAACAGCCACCGTGGAAGTCAGGACCCATCTACTCACCAAACAATTAGCACTAGTGCTCACATCAAATGACAAATTCCAGCCAATGAATGAGGGTGAGTGGTACTAATGTCCATACTCTCTAGTGTACAATTGCCCCCTTATCCACACCTATTGGCAACCATCAAATGATGGTGATTCCATCAACTAGATTTAGAAGACCTATGCCGACAAGCAGTAAGAACAAAAATTAGCAAACTTTTGTTGTTTCGCAGGCCACTGAGATTTGGGGGATTGTTGTATATCACGTCATTTATCCTGATACAAGCTGGATTCTTCCTCTCTGCCTTTTACAAGAGGTGACAAATAACCAGCTCTATTTACTCAAGATACAGGCCCCCAAGTGTGTGTTTTATTTTATTGCTAATAAGCCTATTAAAAATTTACAATTTAGGGGCCTCTCTGGTGGCACAGAGGTTAAAGTCTCAGTGCTATCAAGCTATCACCTGCTACTGTGGCCTCTCCTGTCTCGCCCGCTGCTCCCCTCAGCAGCATATTTCAGTAGATCCACCCGTTCTATTCCCCACTCTGTCTCTGGTGAACCCTCTCACCCCCTCACCTCTGGCCTACACCCCAGTTCTTGTATGCATAAATAAATAAATCTTTAAAAAATTACAATCTAAAGTTCATCAGTACAAAACATTCCTGTAGGTCTTTTTTCCGGGTAAAGATCATTTGTTCTATCTGACAAGGCAGCTGAATTAAAGTCTAATAATGGCCACATAGGGATGACAGATTCACTTGGGAGGAAAACGCAGATGTGAGCCAAGCAAGGGGAGAAGGAAGGTCCCCAAAAGAAGTCTACACATATTAATGTTGAGATGGGAAACATACATTAATTCATTCAACACATACTGAGAGATCTCTCTGTGCTGAGCCTTGTCCAAAGGCTAGAGAAAGAACAGTGAACAGGACAGACAAAATCCCTCTTGTCATGGTGTTTATATTCCAATGGAATAGGGGGAGATAATGGCATGACTCCAAATGCATCAAAAAGCATTCGATTATAAACTCCCCATTTCACATGAGCTGAGCATCCAGCTGAATAAATGAGAAATGTAGCAAGCCAGCAACTTTCCTCTTGCCTCAACATCCAGGGTGAAGTCTGAAGCACTATGTGTGGTAATCCAACCTACACCATCTGGGGCCCCAAAATGCCGGTCATTAATTTGGCTTAAACTCTTAAATACTGGTTTTTTATTTCCCTGCATAGGAAACAATGGCTCTTTCTTCTCCTGGCTGCACCTGGGGTCCTGCCCACTAGAGAAAGAAGCAGAGCTGATGTTTTGATCACTACATCTGGCATCTAAGTTGCCCTTCATTCCCTTGGGAACTTGCGAAAACCCCATACTGTCTAAGAACAGACTCTTACTCAGGTAATTAGCTACCCAGGCTGGAAGTTTCTGGGGGCATATCCTTAAGCCAATTGCAACTCCATTCTTGAGTCACCATCAGCAATCCTGTCACAAAGATTGTGACAGACACTTTGTTCTCACAAGTGTGTGCTGTCTTATCTCTGTACCTTGTGTCTCTCCAGGACTCTGCAAAGATTCTGGCACAAAGTATAATTGCCAGATATTTGAAGAACAAACATACCCTAGGACATCCTACACCTCAATCGAAGATAGATAGAGACAGACACAGAACGCTGATTAACAGAAGCTGGGAGGTTGGTTCCATTGTTCACCTCCTTTGTGATGGGACCAGAGCTCCCTCTTGGTCACACCATCACAGTCACTATTCTAATATTATACTCTAAGACCAAACCCAATTAATCATTCTTATATTAGCAAAGCATAGCGACCATTGACGGTAACTGGTCATTGATGGAAACTGGGACTCGTTTGAGAAGTTGCTGCTTTTAGAACCTGAACAAGAGATGTTCAAGATGAACCTGAGACAGATTCTTGTGCCAGAAAGCAAAAGCTTTCAGAGACCAACAGAGACAGGAGCTCCGGTGAATCACCTTGGGACAACTTGAACTATCTAAGAAAACAACTTCATTAGATTGAAACACTGTGTGGAATGTATGTGTGTGTGAGTGTGTGTGTGTACATACAAATATATCTAATTGCATAATAGATATATATTTATGAATTCATAATCATACTCTAAAAATGTATTAGTAAAAAAAATTCTTTAGTCACATTTGTAGGTTGCTGGAACACCAACTCATTATACTGAAAATTGATGATGATAACAAAGGGGAAGAATCAAGTATTAAAATACCTGACCTCAGGCAACTGCTTGATGTCTCAGAGTTTACATTCATAAAATAATTTATAAAATAATTATACAAGTCGTACCTACTTCTTAGGATTTTTGTGAGGATTACATGAATTAATAGCATAGCTCAGGAAATCCTATGTGAAGAGTTTCCAAGTGAAGCAGATCTCTGAGGATATTTAGACTGCTGTTTGCCGGAATGGGGTGCTTGCAAGACCCAAGGTGTGATTCAACATTCTCAGGCTGTGACCTGATTCCAAGCTGCTGACCAAAAGGGTTAAATGTTGATTCTCTTTCCTGACATGATTCGCAATCTCCCCCTTGAAACCTAGGCTGGTTTATAATTACTGTGTTCCTCACTCACCAGAGATGGAGTGTGTTCCCTAAAGGCCCAGCTAATGGTCCAAGTTGCATGTCCATGTATGCCCTGGGGCCTCCTGCATAACAAGGCCCCTGATGTTTATCATCACTGCAGGAAATCTTGGTCCTTCCAAAAGAACCCTTACAAGGGTCATGCCTTCCTAGTTTGAGCAAAAGACTCCCACAGTACACACGGATATGCAAGGGAGAAATCATAGACTACACACTAGCCCTGGTAGGAGGGAGAATTCAGTCCTTACAATCCCCATGAAGATTCAGTGGCCTTGAAGGTACTCATAGAGCCAAATGGACCCTATACGACCACAGCTGGATGGCACCTCCCAGATTCTGAATGAAAGGACTAAGGACAGATGGCTTGAGAAATGATACTCAGGAGCCAGTTTTCTAGAAATTAAGGTTCTTATCATGATCCCCTGAGAGAGAAGATTAAGTATTGTCTCACATCCCTGCTCCTGAGCTGAGACATGTGGGTAAGAAGCAGGCCCGATCTGATTATACCACGATATTGAACATACCAGGGTCCTCACCTACTTGATAACCATGCCGAGAGGCTCCGATAATAGGCCAGTTGAGTAGTGTGGTTTTTTATATCATCAGCTCCATGGATGAAGATAATCCTCTAATGTGCTGGGGCTTAGTCATTGTTTGGCACTGAACCATAAGAGGAGGTTTCTCCTACATTTCCTCTTCCCCTTCCAGCTGTGTCTTATAAGTTGCTGTCCCTTTAACCACAGGTTGTCCAGAGAAACACAACTCTCCTCCCAGGGGATTATAATCCTCCCAACTGGATCCTTCACACCAGAGACTCAGGCTCTGATGGCATAGGTGCCTGCAAAAAAAAGGAGGAAGGAACTGATATCCCGGCAGATGCAGAGTTGAGATTTTGCGAAGGGGCTGAAGGTCTTTCTGGATCAATCGTACCATTTTCTGGTAAGGAAAAAATGCACGTGGTTCTGCAGAGGTGACTGGTGAGTGAGAAGTGAGGAAATCATGTTTAAATCTATAGAACAGCAGTAAGAGAAGAGAATGTTGTCTTGCCTTAATTGGATAACTGCAGGACTAACTAGCCCTCCATTACTGTCCCTTTGGCAGAAAAGTGGACTGTTCTCCTACCTTACAAAGATTGGTCAAAATAAATCTATGCTCTGTGGTGGCTTTCTTTGCCTGGGCTCTGGAGAAAACAAAGACAGGCTGAAGTTTAGGCTGCTTTGTTAGGTGAACGACCTTTGGTAGATTACTTACCTCTCTGTGTCTTGGCCACATTATGTGTACGATAAAATACCTGTCTGGTGGGGCTGTTGGGAGAATTAAATAAGATATGGCAAAGAAATGCTTATTGTAATATTGAGGGCACGCCAATTGCTTGAACTGTTTTTTCACTGTTAAGTTTTCCATTTATACACTGGAAATCATTAAGACTTTAGAAATCATCTAGTTCAACTCTGGTGCTGTTACAGATACTTTGACATTTTGTTAAACACATTTACGTACAAACTTCTTTGTATTTACATACAAACCTCTACATTTCCATACAAATGTCTTGACCTAAAACAGCCAGTAACCCTCAGATTTGGTCCTGGAATCCTAGAAACATCCCACGGAATCTCAAATCAGGAACTGGCTCTGTTCAATGCAAATGGCGGCTCTTCGGCGATGTGTGGTCATACTGAAAAATCAAAGATAAATAAAGAAGGAAAGATATTGGTTGAAAATTTTTTTTAATTTTTTCATTCATTATTTTCTTATGTCATTGTTAATTTTTGGACAGTATTTCATTTCTCCCCTCAGATGTAGTCCTAGTAGTTCTCCCACCACCGTAACACCCATGATCTAACTCCCCTGTCCCTTATGCTCTTCCCTCAACTTTTTTGACCCTTCTTCCCCCTCCACTAATATATGCCTCATATCTATGGTCGACTTACAAATTTTGTCTTTTCCTAACCCTTTGTTAATTTTCTCTATATTCCACATATAAGTGAAACCATCCAATATTTATCTTTTTCCTTCTTCTTTATTTCACTTGCATAATCCCTTCCAGTTCCATCCATGTTGCTGTAAGTGGCACGAGTTTATCATTTTTGATCACCAAGTAGTATTCCGTTGTATGTATAGGCCGTATCTTCTTGATCCATTTATCTGTTTTGGGGCATTTAGGTTGTTTCCATATCTCAGCTATTGTAATTAGTGCTGCAATAAAGATAGGTTAAAATTTAATTGAATATCCTACTATGTGATGCCTTGATTTGTATTTTATTAGCAATTATTTTGCTTGCATTTGCAAAATGCATTCTGTTTATGTACCTAACATTAGAAATGCTGAGTACATATTTGGATCAGATCTGTTCATGATATTTAGTCTTAGATTCATTGGCAGGTGATTGTTGATGGTTTATTAATATATGAAAAATTTATCCATGGAGGTATGGGAAATAAGAATAATTCATGAAAATTCATCATTTTTTAATTTAGTGGAGAAGATGGAAAGGAGATTTGCATTAAAAATAGTCTGTTATGTTTCTGTCCTATTTTCCTTGAAGAAGCAAGAATGTTCCAGGTGTCCCATGTCTTGAGTCTTTCTAATTCATCATTAAACTAGGACCCTGGAAAGGTAAAACTGATAGGAGGGAAGGCTAAAGTGCTTCAGAGGATGAGAGCTCAGTTCAGTGACAAGGCCTTAGACATGGAGACAGGGCATTCAAAGAGGCAGAAATAAACTAAGCCTCCAAGATGTTGGTTTCTCCAATCCAACAGTTTTTCTACTTTTTTTGTCTGTCAGGTGGCTAAACCCTTCTGCCATAAAGAGTTCTAAGGTTTGATTTTGAATGTGCAGCATTAGCACAGATGCTGTGGTAAGGCTCTCACACCCCCAGTGAGCCAGTGAAGAAAGCAGTTATTACAGACAGCCCTCCCACTTCCAATGACTTAATTGATGATTCATCAACTTTATGATGGTGTGAAAGTGACATGCATGCATGCATTAGAAACCATACTTCAAATGTTGAATTTTGCTCTTTTCCTGGTAAGCCAGCTGTTCCTCTCTTACGGACGTTGGATATGGTCAGTAAGCCACAGCTCCCAGTCAGCCAGCTGATCTGAGGGTAAACACCAATAGCTTATAGTCTCCTGTTTTGCCAGCATTTGGGGATATTTGTTTTGTGCTTTTGCATCCCAGTATGGCTACTTTTCACTTTCAGTACAGTATTCTTTTTAGTGAAAACATTACATGAGAGAGACAACACTTCATTATAAAATAGGCTTTGTGCTAGATGATTTTGCCCAACTGTCAGCAAATGTACATGTTCTGAACATATTCAAGGTAGGCTAGGCTAAGCTATGATGTTCAGGAGATTAGGCTGAAAGTCGATCTTCAGCTCAGGATGGGTTTATGAAGATGTAACCCCATCACAAGTACTCTTGTTTTGCACAGATGAAATGAGACTTCAAGATGTTAAATAACTTGGCAACGCCATGTAGAGAGTCAAGTGCATGTGGGAGGTGTGTGTGTGTACGTGTGTGTTTAGGCGAGGGATGCAGGCTCACTTTCAGCAGAATGCTAAATCATGAACCCCTTCCACTTGTCCTCTACTTCTTTACTCCTGATATCTCCACCACATTTCAGGAAATTGCCCAGGTTAGAAATGATCTCTCTTCTTTCTATGCTGACATAATAAAGCGTTGAATACCTATGGCACTGCCAGAAAGAGCTCTTCTGGGCTACACTAAATTGCACCAAGTGGGGCTCTCACTTCTTCAGATATTATGTGTAGCAAAGAGGGGATGTCAACAGCAATTAGGGGGTGATACACCTTGCACCCTTGTTTTAATGTTTGTTATCGCCATACTGGAGACACAGTCATCCTTTGCAACTGTAGATTTTTCTACTCTGTTGTGAGGTAATTAAGGATTGAAGGACAAAAAAGGCAAGGGAGTTCACCATCAATAAGAAAACTTTATTAAACAAGGTAGGATAAAGGAAACTGAATAGCAGAGAGGTTTAACAGGCAAGCTCTGAAGTCAGGGCATGTAAGTTCAAACCTTGCCTCTGCTGCCATAAAGTGGATGACATTGGGCAAATTATTTATTGCACTTTCCCTGCCTGCAAAATGGAGGTAATAATAACAACAACCTCACAATTTTGTCACAAATGTTGAATGATATCAGGGATGCAAAATGGCTGTATTCAATAAACATTAGCTTTTATTATTGAAGATAGCCCTGTGCATGGTGTCAAGTGCCAATGATGCAGTACAGAGCCTCGCCCACACTATATAGGGAGGCCAGGGGGCCAAGGCATAGACATTAAAAACAATAATTAATAATACAAGATAGACAATTGTCACATGAGTAGTATAAAGGCACACTATGGAAATTCAAGAAAGACATAATCACAGAATTAGGAAAATGTTAGAACACAGACGGGAGTCTAGAAAGGAACTTGAAGCTAGAGTTTGCAAGAGTTGGGTATAAAATCCAGGTCTCTGGATTCCTTGCATAAGATTGTTTCATGAGATTATGCCACGAAAGTACCAGTGAAAATAATCCCTTTTTTCCCCATCAGCACCGGCTGAAGGAGAATATTTATCATTTTTATGTACCGAACCACAAGGGTTCACATTTGGTGGTGAATTCTGCAGCCTTCCATCTTCTCCAACTTAGCAATGGGGCCCACAGGTTTGGGCCCAAGATGTAGCCTCTGTAGTGATGGCAGCTCTCATCATCTCTGTCACTGTGATTGGTCCTGAAAGTTCCACGAGCTTATCTGAAGCTTGTCTTCTGGGTAAACCTGTGTGAAGGCATCGGTGGTACAAGTCTCTCTGTGGACCAAGCGCCCCAGCCTCACTTCCCATGGGTTATACAGTAAGGAACCCCCACCTTCCCACACAGGCCAGGCAGGAACAGGACGACTACCAGCTTGATGGGGGCCACGTGATATGCAGTCACCACCAGTTGAGCCTTCTTCTCCAGCAGGGTGGTGACAGCATTAACCCTGCTCAAAGGTCAGGTGGCCACCTTGTGGGACATCCCCTGTGCCAGCAACTTTCTTCTCAGCCCGGGCCAACAATCTCTGTTTCTCCTATTTGCTCTCTGGTTGGTGCTGGTGGGCCAGCTTAGACAGTTGAGTAGGTCTTTGGCGATCCAAGCGCACAGGGTGAAGTGGTCAATGTGGGAGGCACTTTCAGTCATGTGTAGAAGATAACCCCTGGCTGCTGCAGTCTGATGTAGCGGCTGCATCTGGTGACAAAGCCGGTGAGGTCCCTTTGGGGCAGGATGGCTTGTCCAGGCTTTTACTACAACCCAGGATTTACCATCTTCTTGGCCTCCTGCTCCTTGACCTCTTCTCCTTTCTGCATCTTGGATGACTGCAGAAGCCAAAGAAAATAATCTCAACAATATTAGCTAAAACCTTGAAGGCATTTTGTACATGCTTGGCATTTCACACACACTGTCTTCTATTAAATTGTCATAATACCCCCAGGAGGCAGGTATGACATATGCCGCTACAGATGTGAACACTGAAGTCCAGGAAGGATAAGTAATTGGCCCAAAATCCTACAGCCAGAAAGTGGCTCCAATCCAGGAGTTGAATCAAGGTCCCTAACCAGCCACAGCAAAGGGCTAAAAAGGACAGGAGGTGGGAGTAGCCAGAAGCAGGGAGTAGGACAGGACAGATCTTAGGGTGGAAATAGACACTCAGCAAAAGTGGATGGGGCGCCGACTGCAGGAGGAAATCCACGCGGAGGAGTAGCAGATACAGTTGGAACAATATGAAGCAGACAGGGGAGGCCTCGAATGCTGGTTAATCCAGGGCAAACATTCTGTGCATCTATGGATTGCTTGGGGAGAAGGTGAGCCTGACATTGTAGGGCATTTTTCAGGGTGCCCCGCAGCTCCCCAGGAGCACACAGTGCACTTCCCAGTCTCACTGCAGAGGGCCAGCAGACTCACCCCCTCTGCCTCTCCCCGCAGGCTGTGGTTCTCCCACATTCACAGCAGCCAGCCAGGCCTCCCGGGAAGCATGAAGATTCTCCTCCGCAGCCGGATGGCGCTGAGGCTCCTCTGGCTCCCCAGGCCACCCAGCCGGCTCTTGCACAAAGACCACCCACTCTGGGCACCTCTGACCCTCGCGGACTTTGAAGCCATCAATCGCTGTGAGAGGGCCCTGCCTAAGAACTTCAACTTCGCGGGGGACGTGCTGGACCAGTGGTCCCTGAAGGAGCAGGTGCCAGACGAAGGGGCTCCCCCAGCGCTCGGTGTCCACTTACCTCTCAGTCTCCCTCCCCCCTGTTCTGGGTCCATTTGCCACTTCTGATTCCACTTTTCCATCCTCTTGGCTTCCTTTGTTTTCTACCTGCTCAGCTCCCTCTCCCCAGGGAAGACCTGTGAGCCTCCACTCCCAGTGGCTTTTTCTCTGGAAACCCCGCAGCCCCCACATCGTGATGTATCTCTTCCTTCATTTTTTTCTTCAGTGCCCACCTAACTCTTCTGTCCCTCTCCCATTTGGGCTAGTCACAGGCTTAAGTAAAAAGCTGTCATTTAAGCTTTGGCTTCATGAGTAGTCATGGTTGGAGCAATTAGGAGAGAATTAGAGGTTGGGGAGAGAAAGAGAAAATGCCTTCCAGTGTGTTTGCTGTGTGAGCTCAGGTCAAGATCCCTGGTTACCGGTATCTGCCCCTTGCAGGCACTGGGCTAAACACTTTACTTGTCAGTGGTCATCCAGATGCCCATGAGGACCCGCTGTGCTTCAGAAGATGGTGGCAGATGCTAACTACACACGGTGTTAAATAATGTCAAATCAGTGCTTCCTATTAAATAGATGGAGGGGCTTCCTCTAATTCCATTATGTCTTTACCATCTTTTTTATAAAGATTTATGTTATTTATTTATGCATTCAAGAGCTGGGGTATAGGCCAGAGTTGTGGGGGGTTGGGGTAGAGGATTCAGCAGAGACAGAGTGGGGAATAGAACAGGTGGATCTACTGAAATACACTGCTGAGGGGAGCAGCAGGTGAGACAGGAGAGGTCTGCTGTGCCATGTGGGTAGCTCCCTGGCCGGGGATTGAACTCGTGCTGCAGTGGTTACAGATAGCTTCATAGTGCTGCAACTTCACCCCTTGCCCCACCGGGGAAGGCCTGTCTTTAACATCTTTATAACACTTGCTAAACTGTCCTTTCAACAAAGAGCAAATAGAAATTGATCGTTCTAGATAAAATGTAAGGACATGCTGTGTTTTCGGTATATTCACTTTTCAGTAACCTATTGTTAGCAAATGGTCCTGATTCTCCACTTATGGTGGAGGTTAAACACACTTTCCTCCTTAAGGAAATGTATACACATAAAGTGAGTGATGTAAAGAAAACTACAAAGAACAATGGCACAGGTGTAGACAGGCCTGGCGAATATAGTGATACTCCAGTGACCAAAGATTGAGAAACACTGACGCATATTATTTCATCAAATCCCCATCACCTGGAGGTGCAGATAAGGAACTGAACCTCGTAAAAGTTAAGCTACGTATCCAGGGTCACCAGTTCCAAAGGGACATGAACCAGTCCCTGATTTTGTGGTGCTTTCATTCCTGGGGCAGGGAATTGTCTGTAATCAGCCCAGTAGAAGAAGTCGCCTACAACAGAGCGAGCACAAAGCTGCGGGAATGCAGAGGAGCAGGTGGGGAGGAGAGGCGGCTAAGGAAGGCTTCACCGAGGAAGTGAAATGAAAAGGAGGCTTTGAAGTACTTTCCAGAAGGGAAGGTGAGAGGCGCATTCCAGATAAGGAAAAAAGGGGAAGCAATTTTATTTCCCCAGGTAGTACCTTAAAGCAAGGAGTTTTTCAGTAGAGATTTGCTTTCTCAACACCTGGGTGAAAACTTTCCTCCAGGAATCAATCAATCAAGTTGACCCCCCCAGCCCCAGACGCAGTGGACTCCACCCTGCTCTTTATTGCCTATAAAACCCACCTTGGCCCTTTGGGTGACGAAAGATGTGAGGTTCCCGCTCAATCTTAGTACACACTGAGGGTGATTAGGGTGGAACAGAATCCAACTGAAACAAGAGATGCATCCCAAGGGGCACGGGGAGCTCACAAGATTGGGCCGGAAGGACAGTCAGGCAGGAACCGAGGGCAGGAACGGGACAGTTCCCTGCGGTGCGGAAGCAACAGGATCCCCCACATGGGTTTTGTTTCAACTAGTTTCCACCTTTTGGCTCTTCCCAGAAAACGGATGTGATTGGCCCAGCTGGGGTCCGATGCCCACCCAGTGGTCAGGGAAGGAGGGGCACTGTGATGGGTTGAGTTCAATGGGTGAGGGCAGTCCCCCTCAAAGGCAGAGGGGGTCTGTCACCAGAATCCATAGGCTCTTCTCTCTGTCCCCCCCCCACCCCTGTGCCCCTGGCCAGACAGGAGAGCGGCCAGCCAACCCGGCCCTGTGGTGGGTGAGTGGCAAAGGGGATGAGGTGAAGTGGAGTTTTGGAGAACTGGGCTCCTTGTCCCGAAAATGTGCAAACGTGCTCACCAAGCCCTGCGGCCTGAACAGAGGAGACCGAGTCGCCGTGATCCTGCCCCGAATCCCAGAGTGGTGGCTCATAAACGTGGCTTGTATGCGAACAGGTGAGTGTCCATTTCTAACAATTCAAATAGTGCAGGCTGAGAGTCTTCTGAAGTGTTAGTTAGTTCTGACTAAAGTTGTGCCTACAAAGGGCAGAAAAATAACAATTGAAATCAAGACCAATTGTCAGGTAATAGTCATTCTCTTCAGAGGTAGGTGTTATTGTGATATACTTTTTGCAGAAAAGAAAACTGAGGTGGGGCCTCCCTGGTGGGAGAGGCGGTTGAGCTCAGTGCTGTGAAGCTGTCCGCAGCCTCTGCAGCGCAGGTTCGATCCTGGCCGGCCGGGGAGCTACCCACATGGCGCAGCAGACCTCTCCTGTCTCGCCTGCTGCTCCCCTCAGCAGTGTATTTCTTCAGTCTGCTGTTCTGTTCTGTTCCCCACTCTGTCTCTGGTGAATCCTCTCACCCTCCCGCCCAACTGGCCTGTACCCCAGTTCTTGTATAAATAAATAAATATTTTTTTAAAAAAGAAAAGAAAAGAAAACTGAGGTGCAGAGAGGTTGAAAAGCTGCCCAAAGTCACACCTCTGGAAAGTGATGCAGTCGTTGAACACAAGCTCCATAGTCTGGGCCAGCAGGTGTACGTGCCAATTGTCATGCTGGACCACGTATTTGTCCAGATGATCCGGGACTTACATGGATTCTTCTCCCTGATATAAAAACACAGAAGGGAGAAAAAGCATGAAAATACAAGCACTTGTAGGAACGTGACAGTGGATCCCAGTTGGAAACCCTCTGCCTCTTTTCTCCTCTTTTGAGGTACCATTGGTTTACAACACTAAGTTTCACACCAGCTTCCCACCTCTGTTCAGTCCATACCTCCTACCTGTCCCTCCCACTCACCTTCCCTTTGGCAGCCACAGTTCTGTCCTCAGAATCCAAGGTTTTGTTTTATCCAGTCCTCCTTCGGCAGCCATTTATGCCGCTTCCATATCTCGTCTACTGTGAATGCCACAATAAACATGGGGGCGCACATATCATTTCAAATCAGTGTTTTCACATTCTTTGGATACTTACAGGTAGAATTACTGGATCACAAGGTAGTTTGATGTTTTATTTTTTGAGGAAGTGCCAAAATGGCTTTACCAATTTGCGTTTTCAACAATAGCATGCAAGGCTTGCTATTGCCACACTTGCTGTCCCTTGTCTTATTTGAACAGGTCAC